>NC_056434.1:13250995-13288495 GCF_018296145.1 Oncorhynchus tshawytscha | reverse complement strand
CTGTAGCTCCGAAAGAATCCGGTCAAATAAATGTTAGTGGTCGACTGGTAAATCGCTGAGTAAGTTAGATTGAATTGGATGACGATGGACATTAAAACGCATTGCTAAGCAGATGGCTTCATCACACACTGCAATGATAACCAGTAGTCATAAGTACAGATCTAGGATCAGATAGTCTAGCCTTAACTGTTAGGTAGGAAGATTAGATCTGAACCTTGGTCAGTCGTTAGGGGCAGCTGCTATGTTATTAAGTGTGGCTGTCTGGGGATGTTATGAAACAGGTTCCCAGCATACACATATCAGGGATGTTGGAAGAGGTGTGTGTGTGTGTGTGTGTGTGTCTCTGTCTGTGTATGCCGTTCGAGCGTGTGTGTGTGTGTCTCCCTCTGTCTGTGTGTGCCAGGGTTTCCGTCAGGAAGTGTTAATTTACTGGACATTAGACAAACCGTATGCATTGGTTGCGTAACCTGATTAGGACATCCACCCACGGTGCTCAGAAGATTATTGTCTTTCATATTAACAGAACATG
The DNA here is from genome assembly GCF_018296145.1 of Oncorhynchus tshawytscha. Lineage (NCBI taxonomy): Eukaryota > Metazoa > Chordata > Actinopteri > Salmoniformes > Salmonidae > Oncorhynchus > Oncorhynchus tshawytscha. The sequence goes on along the minus strand of NC_056434.1, from coordinate 13,287,966 downwards.
CAAGTCGAGGATGCAACAATGTGCAGTCCTTCCTACCCAATTCTGACTCCAATGCTTCCCACTGTTGAGTGTGGTAAATCTAGCACCTGCTACCATACTCTGTTCAAAGGCACTTACAGTGCATTCGGAAAGTATTCAGACTCCTTGACTTTTTTTCCACATTTTGTTACTTTACAGCCTTATTCTAATTTAATTTGAATTGTTTTAAATAATCCCTCGTCAATCTACACACAACACCCCTTAATAACAAAGCAAGAATAAGTCTGCAGAGAAGAATGGGAGAAACTCCCCAAATACAGGTCTGCCAAGCTTGTAGCATCATTCCCCAAAAGACTAGAGGTTTTAATCTGCCAAATGTGCCTCAACAATGTACAGAGTAAAGGGTCTGAATACATGTCTAAAAACATGTTTTTGCTTTGTTATTATGTTATTATGGGGTGTTGTGTGTAGATTGACGAGGGATTATTTAAAACAATTCAAATTAAATTAGAATGAGGCTGTAACATAACAAAATGTGGAACCAGTCATGGGGTCTGAATAATTTCAGGATGCCCTGTAAATCTTTTGTCCGGCCCATTCACCCTCTGAATGGCTCACAATCACAATCCATGTCTCAATTGTCTCGAGGTTTAACACTCCTTCTTTAACCCGTCTCCTCCCCTTCATCTACACTGATTGAAGTGGATTTAACAGGTGGTATTAATATGGATTCATAGCTTTCCCCATGAATTGACCTGGTCTGTCATGGAAAGGGCCGTTGTTCCTAATGTTTTGTACACTCAGTGTCCTGTGTATTCACGCCCCTAAAGTGACCACTGCGCCCCCGATAGGCGCAGTGGTCTAAGGCACTGCATCACTACAGATACTGGTTCAATCCCAGGCTGTGTTGCAGCCGGCCGCGACCGGGTGACCCATGAGGCGGCACACAATTGGCCCAGCATCGTCCGGGTTACGGGAGGGTTTGGCCAGCCGGTTTGTCCCTGTCCAATCCCACTCTAGCGACTCCTGTTGCGGGCCGGGGACATGCACGCTGACACGGTCACCAGGTGTACGGTGTTTCCTCCGACACATTGGTGCTGCTGGCTTCCGAGTTAAGTGGGCATTGTGTCAAGAAGCAGTGTGGCTTGGCGGGTTTTATTTCGGAGGACGCACGGCTCTCGACCTTCGCCTCCGTACGGGAGTTGCAGCGATGGGACAAGACTTTAACTACCAATTGGGTAGAAAAGGAGGGTATTTAAATTAAAAAATACAAATACATTAAAATCATATTGTAAAATAATTGATTGTGTCAGTGGCCTACACACACAGGACATTGAAAGTTTCTGAGTGACCTAGTTACAGTTTTGACTGCTGTCGGCTTGAAAATCTATGACAAGACTTACAAAATGGCTAACGAGCAGTGATCAACAACCAACTTGACAGATCTTGAAGAATTAAAAAAAAAAAATAATGTGCAAATGTTGTACAATCCAGATGTGGAAAGTCTTAGAGACAAACAACCTCACAGCTCTAATCGCTGCCGAAGGTGATTCTGAAATGTGTTGACTCAATGGAGTGAATACTTATGGTACTGCATGTCAAACTAACATAAGCATTTTTCAATGGTAGGTCGCGCCCCCTATGGTCCCTGGTCAAAAGTAGTGCACAATAAAGGGAATAAGAGGCCATTTAGGGCAGAGGCGTAATGTTCCTTCTCCCCTTTGGTGAAGCAAAAGGTTTCATCTCAAACACCTTCGCCAAACGCTCCAGTTCAAAGGCTAACTGGGATCTTAGCTAGCCGCTCTGCTTATCTCATTTTCGGTCACTGCTAGTGGTCACCCACCACGTTCCACTCAGAGAACACTCAGCCTATGTCTGTGTCCCAAATGGGCCCCTATTCGCTACGTAGTGTACTACTTTTGACCAGAGGGAATAGGAGGGCCATGTGGAACTCTTTGTTCTCCTCCAGAGACCAGAACAAAAAACAAACCCAAAGAAACATCCAGGCTGAGATGGATGAGAGAAGGAGAGAGCGAGAGAGGAGATGAATAGAGCGAGAGAGCAAGAGTTCCAGGAATTGAGCTGAGGGAGATTTGCAGACGAGCTGAAGCGTTGCCTACGCAGAGAGACAGGCGGACAGAGAGACAGTAGTGGAGCAGACAGTCGGACAGACAGACAGTAGTGGAGCAGACAGTCGGACAGACAGACAGTAGTGGAGCAGACAGTCAGACAGACAGCTCCAGTTTGACCATCTGTCAGTCTTACATCATGGCCCACCGTCTCACTACTTCCACCACAGCCCCACTTTTCTCCACACGGAGGCCCTGTCTGGAACACACAGCCTATGGCCCATACTCAAGAGCTGGGACAATAAACCCAAATTAAAACAACCATACCGATCACTTAAGCAGGCATTTTTCTGATTATTGTTCTTCAGATATTCTCATGCTTTTCTTATGTGCACACAGTGAAAACCTTCTGCAATTTAGCCCAATTTCTCCCTTTCACTGTAGAGAAAGTTGCATCACCCAGCACCATAAACCCACTGCTGACGTTGTCATTGGCTACGTCCCAAATGGCACCGTCCCAAATGGCACCCTATTCAATTCATAGTGAAGTGCACTTCATGGGTAGTAGGGTGCAATTTGAGATTCAACCATTCTTTTTGAATCATAACTGACCTCAAGGTTGTTACATGGAAAGCAGCTGTTCCCTTTACAGAACCCCCTTCTAAACCCCTCCAACCCGATGAGACACTATTTTATATAGAGCCTTAAATCTCCTGCGCACTCCAGCAGAAACATAAATAAGAAATGTCCGATTTATTTCAAACTGACAGGCTTGAGAATCCATATTGGATGCGATGGGCTCGCCGTGCCGCGGCCGGCAGTTTCTCTCGCTTTCTCTCTCTCACTCTCTCTGTCCCTCTTGCTCTTTCTGTCCCTCTCTCCCTCTCGCTTTCTCTCTGTCCCTGTCTCTCTCTCTGTCCCTGTCTCTCTAGCTCTCTCTCTCTCTGTCCCTCTCTCTCTCTCTCTCTCTCTCTCTCTATCTCTCTGTCCCTCTCTCTCTCTCTCTCTCTCTCTCTCTCTCTCTCTCTCTCTCTCTCTCTCTCTCTCTCTCTCTATCTCTCTCTGTCCCTCTCGCTCTCTGTCCCTCTCCCTCTCTGTCGCTCTTTTTCATTGACATGCTATGTTGCCATCTGTGGGCCCTAGTCCCCCCCCACACACACACACACACACAAAACTCAACCCCACGTCCCATTCCCTACTTTAAGAGCCACTCTGCTGACATCTCCGGCCCTGTGGGGGGTGTGTGCGTTTCTTGTGTGTGTTTTCTTTGTGTGTGCGTGCCTGTGTGTGTGTGACTGGGGTGAGGCGAAGTGAGGTGAATCACTCTTGGCTGAAACGCCGGAGCAGGACAATGTGTCCTGTGTCTCTGGAAAGGACCAGCTGGAGTACAACTTACTTGTATACAAGTACAAATACCCCCTTCTTCATCCTCTACTTCTTCTTCATCCTCTACTTCTTCTGCATCCTCTACTTCTTCTTCTGCTTCTTCTTCTTCTGCTTCTTCTTCATCTTCTTCTTCTTCATCCTCTGCTTCTTCTTCTTCTTCTGCTTCTTCTTCATCCTCTGCTTCTGCTTCTTCTTCATCCTCTGCTTCTGCTTCTTCTTCATCTTCTGCTTCTTCTTCATCCTCTGCTTCTGCTTCTTCTTCACCCTCTGCTTCTGCTTCTTCTTCATCCTCTGCTTCTTCATCTTCTTCACCCTCTGCTTCTTCTTCTTCTTCATCCTCTGCTTCTTCTTCTTCTTCACCCTCTGCTTCTTCTTCATCTTCTTCACCCTCTGCTTCTTCTTCTTCTTCTTCACCCTCTGCTTCTTCTTCATCCTCTGCTTCTTCTTCATCCTCTGCTTCTTCTTCATCCTCTGCTTCTTCTTCTTCTTCATCCTCTGCTTCTTCTTCATCCTCTGCTTCTTCTTCATCCTCTGCTTCTTCTTCATCCTCTGCTTCTTCTTCTTCTTCTTCATCCTCTGCTTCTTCTTCATCCTCTGCTTCTTCTTCATCCTCTGCTTCTTCTTCTTCTTCTTCATCCTCTGCTTCTTCTTCTTCTTCATCCTCTGCTTCTTCTTCTTCTTCATCCTCTGCTTCTTCTTCTTCTTCATCCTCTGCTTCTTCTTCTTCTTCATCCTCTGCTTCTTCTTCTTCTTCATCCTCTGCTTCTTCTTCTTCTTCATCCTCTGCTTCTTCTTCTTCTTCATCCTCTGCTTCTTCTTCTTCTTCATCCTCTGCTTCTTCTTCTTCATCTTCCTCTGCTGCTTCTTCTTCATCTTCTTCACCCTCTGCTGCTTCTTCTTCATCTTCTTCACCCTCTGCTTCTTCTTCTTCACCCTCTGCTTCTTCTTCTTCATCTTCTTCACCCTCTGCTTCATCTTCTTCATCTTCTTCACCCTCTGCTTCTTCTTCTTCACCCTCTGCTTCTTCTTCTTCATCTTCTTCACCCTCTGCTTCTTATTCTTCATCTTCTTCACCCTCTGCTTCTTATTCTTCATCTTCTTCACCCTCTGCTTCATCTTCTTCATCTTCTTCACCCTCTGCTTCTTCTTCTTCATCTTCTTCACCCTCTGCTTCTTCTTCTTCTTCACCCTCTGCTTCTTCTTCTTCTTCTTCACCCTCTGCTTCTTCTTCTTCATCCTCTGCTTCTTCTTCTTCTTCATCCTCTGCTTCTTCTTCTTCTTCTGCTTCTTCTTCTTCACCCTCTGCTTCTTCTTCTTCATCCTCTGCTTCTTCTGCTTCTTCTTCTTCTTCTGCTTCTTCTTCTTCACCCTCTGCTTCTTCTTCTTCTTCATCCTCTGCTTCTTCTTCTTCTTCATCCTCTGCTTCTTCTTCTTCTTCATCCTCTGCTTCTTCTTCTTCTTCATCCTCTGCTTCTTCTTCTTCATCCTCTGCTTCTTCTTCTTCATCCTCTGCTTCTTCTGCTTCTTCTTCTTCTTCTGCTTCTTCTTCTTCACCCTCTGCTTCTTCTTCTTCATCCTCTGCTTCTTCTTCTTCTTCTGCTTCTTCTTCTTCATCCTCTGCTTCTTCTTCTTCATCCTCTGCTTCTTCTTCTTCTTCATCCTCTGCTTCTTCTTCTTCTTCTTCTTCTTCTGCTTCTTCTTCTTCTTCTTCTGCTTCTTCATCCTCTGCTTCTTCTTCACCCTCTGCTTCTTCTTCTTCACCCTCTGCTTCTTCTTCATCTTCTTCACCCTCTGCTTCTTCTTCACCCTCTGCTTCTTCTTCTTCATCTTCTTCTTCTTCTTCTTCATCCTCTGCTTCTTCTTCATCCTCTGCTTCTTCTTCTTCATCCTCTGCTTCTTCTTCTTCATCTTCTTCATCCTCTGCTTCTTCTTCTTCATCCTCTGCTTCTTCTTCTTCATCCTCTGCTTCTTCTTCTTCATCCTCTGCTTCTTCTTCTTCATCCTCTGCTTCTTCTTCTTCATCCTCTGCTTCTTCTTCATCCTCTGCTTCTTCTTCTGCTTCTTCATCCTCTGCTTCTTCATCCTCTGCTTCTTGTTCTTCTTCACCCTCTGCTTCTTCTTCTTCTTCACCCTCTGCTTCTTCTTCTTCATCCTCTGCTTCTTCTTCTTCTTCATCCTCTGCTTCTTCTGCTTCTTCTTCTTCTTCTTCTTCTTCTGCTTCTTCATCCTCTGCTTCTTCATCCTCTGCTTCTTGTTCTTCTTCACCCTCTGCTTCTTCTTCTTCTTCACCCTCTGCTTCTTCTTCTTCATCCTCTGCTTCTTCTTCTTCTTCATCCTCTGCTTCTTCTGCTTCTTCTCTTCTTCTTCTTCTTCTTCTGCTTCTTCATCCTCTGCTTCTTCATCCTCTGCTTCTTGTTCTTCTTCACCCTCTGCTTCTTCTTCTTCTTCACCCTCTGCTTCTTCTTCTTCACCCTCTGCTTCTTCTTCTTCTTCACCCTCTGCTTCTTCTTCTTCTTCACCCTCTGCTTCTTCTTCACCCTCTGCTTCTTCTTCACCCTCTGCTTCTTCTTCTTCATCCTCTGCTTCTTCTTCTTCATCTTCTTCATCCACTGCTTCTTCTTCTTCATCTTCTTCATCCTCTGCTTCTTCTTCTTCATCCTCTGCTTCTTCTTCTTCATCCTCTGCTTCTTCTTCATCCTCTGCTTCTTCTTCTGCTTCTTCATCCTCTGCTTCTTGTTCTTCTTCACCCTCTGCTTCTTGTTCTTCTTCACCCTCTGCTTCTTCTTCTTCTTCACCCTCTGCTTCTTCTTCTTCTTCACCCTCTGCTTCTTCTTCTTCTTCACCCTCTGCTTCTTCTTCACCCTCTGCTTCTTCTTCACCCTCTGCTTCTTCTTCTTCATCCTCTGCTTCTTCTTCTTCATCTTCTTCATCCACTGCTTCTTCTTCTTCATCTTCTTCATCCTCTGCTTCTTCTTCTTCATCCTCTGCTTCTTCTTCTTCATCCTCTGCTTCTTCTTCATCCTCTGCTTCTTCTTCTGCTTCTTCATCCTCTGCTTCTTGTTCTTCTTCACCCTCTGCTTCTTGTTCTTCTTCACCCTCTGCTTCTTCTTCTTCTTCATCCTCTGCTTCTTCTTCTTCATCCTCTGCTTCTTCTTCATCCTCTGCTTCTTCTTCTGCTTCTTCATCCTCTGCTTCTTGTTCTTCTTCACCCTCTGCTTCTTGTTCTTCTTCACCCTCTGCTTCTTCTTCTTCTTCACCCTCTGCTTCTTCTTCTTCTTCACCCTCTGCTTCTTCTTCTTCTTCACCCTCTGCTTCTTCTTCTTCTTCACCCTCTGCTTCTTCTTCTTCTTCATCCTCTGCTTCTTCTTCTTCTTCATCCTCTGCTTCTTCTTCTTCTTCATCCTCTGCTTCTTCTTCTTCTTCATCCTCTGCTTCTTCTTCTTCTTCTTCATCCTCTGCTTCTTCTGCTTCTTCTTCTTCATCCTCTGCTTCTTCTTCTTCTTCTTCACCCTCTGCTTCTTCTTCTTCTTCTTCATCCTCTGCTTCTTCTTCTTCACCCTCTGCTTCTTCTTCTTCATCTTCTTCATCCTCTGCTTCTTCTTCTTCATCCTCTGCTTCTTCTTCTTCATCTTCTTCATCCTCTGCTTCTTCTTCTTCTTCTTCTTCTTCATCTTCTTCATCCTCTGCTTCTTCTTCTTCTTCATCCTCTGCTTCTTCTTCTTCTTCTTCACCCTCTGCTGCTTCTTCTTCTTCTTCACCCTCTGCTGCTTCTTCTTCTTCATCCTCTGCTTTCTTCTTCTTCACCCTCTGCTTCTTCTTCTTCTTCACCCTCTGCTTCTTCTTCTTCTTCACCCTCTGCTTCTTCTTCTTCTTCACCCTCTGCTTCTTCTTCTTCTTCACCCTCTGCTTCTTCTTCTTCTTCACCCTCTGCTTCTTCTTCTTCTTCACCCTCTGCTTCTTCTTCTTCTTCACCCTCTGCTTCTTCTTCTTCTTCACCCTCTGCTTCTTCTTCTTCACCCTCTGCTTCTTCTTCTTCACCCTCTGCTTCTTCTGCTTCTTCACCCTCTGCTTCTTCTGCTTCTTCACCCTCTGCTTCTTCTGCTTCTTCACCCTCTGCTTCTTCTTCTTCTTCACCCTCTGCTTCTTCTTCTTCTTCACCCTCTGCTTCTTCTTCTTCTTCACCCTCTGCTTCTTCTTCTTCATCCTCTGCTTCTTCTTCTTCTTCACCCTCTGCTTCTTCTTCTTCATCCTCTGCTTCTTCTTCACCCTCTGCTTCTTCTTCTTCTTCACCCTCTGCTTCTTCTTCTTCTTCACCCTCTGCTTCTTCTTCTTCTTCACCCTCTGCTTCTTCTTCTTCACCCTCTGCTTCTTCTTCTTCATCCTCTGCTTCTTCTTCTTCTTCACCCTCTGCTTCTTCTTCTTCATCCTCTGCTTCTTCTTCACCCTCTGCTTCTTCTTCTTCTTCTTCACCCTCTGCTGCTTCTTCTTCTTCTTCACCCTCTGCTTCTTCTTCTTCTTCTTCACCCTCTGCTTCTTCTTCTTCTTCTTCATCCTCTGCTGCTTCTTCTTCTTCATCCTCTGCTTTCTTCTTCTTCATCCTCTGCTGCTTCTTCTTCTTCATCCTCTGCTGCTTCTTCTTCTTCATCCTCTGCTGCTTCTTCTTCTTCTTCTTCATCCTCTGCTGCTTCTTCTTCATCTTCTTCACCCTCTGCTTCTTCTTCTTCACCCTCTGCTTCTTCATCCTCTGCTTCTTCTTCTGCTTCTTCTTCATCCTCTACTTCGCCGTTACACTGGGTCCCAGTGTTTGTGTTCTCCTTTCCAGCAGCCTCAGTTCTCCTCTTCCACTCACTCACTCACTCACTCACTCACTCACTCTCTCACCTCTCGCTCTCACCTCTCGCTCTCAACTCTCGCTCTCACCTCTTGCTCTCAACTCTCGCTCTCACCTCTCGCTCTCACCTCTCGCTCTCACCTCTCGCTCTCCTCTCGCTCTCACCTCTCGCTCTCACCTCTCTCTCAACTCTCGCTCTCACCTCTCTCTCAACTCTCTTCTCACCTCTCGCTCTCACCTCTCGCTCTCTCTCGCTCTCACCTCTCGCTCTCACCTCTCGCTCTCACCTCTCGCTCTCACCTCTCTCTCAACTCTCGCTCTCTCTCTCTCAACTCTCGCTCTCACCTCTCTCTCAACTCTCGCTCTCACCTCTCGCTCTCACCTCTCGCTCTCACCTCTCGCTCTCACCTCTCTCTCAACTCTCGCTCTCACCTCTCGCTCTCACCTCTCTCTCACCTCTCTCTCACCTCTCTCTCTCACCTCTCTCTCACCTCGCTCTCACCTCTCGCTCTCACCTCTTCTCTCACCTCTCGCTCTCACCTCTCGCTCTCAACTCTCTCTCACCTCTCGCTCTCACCTCTCTCAACTCTCTCTCAACTCTCTCTCACCTCTCTCACCTCTCTCTCACCTCTCTCTCTCTCTCTCACCTCTCTCTCACCTCTCTCTCTCTCTCTCACCTCTCTCTCACCTCTCTCTCTCCTCTCGCTCTCACCTCTCGCTCTCACCTCTCGCTCTCACCTCTCGCTCTCACCTCTCGCTCTCACCTCTCGCTCTCACCTCTCGCTCTCACCTCGCTCTCACCTCTCGCTCTCACCTCTCTCTCTCTCGCTCTCACCTCGCTCTCACCTCTCACCTCTCGCTCTCACCTCTCACCTCTCGCCTCTCGCTCTCACCTCTCTCTCAACTCTCGCTCTCACCTCTCTCTCAACTCTCGCTCTCACCTCTCTCAACTCTCGCTCTCACCTCTCTCAACTCTCGCTCTCACCTCTCGCTCTCACCTCTCGCTCTCACCTCTCGCTCTCACCTCTCTCTCAACTCTCGCTCTCACCTCTCGCTCTCACCTCTCTCTCACCTCTCTCTCACCTCTCTCTCACCTCTCTCTCACCTCTCTCTCACCTCTCGCTCTCACCTCTCGCTCTCACCTCTCGCTCTCACCTCTCGCTCTCACCTCTCGCTCTCAACTCTCTCTCACCTCTCGCTCTCACCTCTCTCTCACCTCTCTCTCAACTCTCTCTCACCTCTCTCAACTCTCTCTCACCTCTCTCTCACCTCTCACCTCTCTCTCACCTCTCGCTCTCACCTCTCGCTCTCACCTCTCGCTCTCACCTCTCGCTCTCACCTCTCGCTCTCACCTCTCGCTCTCACCTCTCGCTCTCACCTCTCGCTCACCTCTCACCTCTCGCTCTCACCTCTCTCTCAACTCTCGCTCTCACCTCTCTCAACTCTCGCTCTCACCTCTTTCTCACCTCTCGCTCTCACCTCTCGCTCTCACCTCTCGCTCTCACCTCTCTCACCTCTCGCTCTCACCTCTCGCTCTCACCTCTCGCTCTCACCTCTCTCTCACCTCTCTCTCACCTCTCTCACCTCTCTCACCTCTCGCTCTCACCTCTCTCTCACCTCTCTCTCTCACCTCTCTCTCACCTCTCTCTCACCTCTCGCTCTCACCTCTCTCTCTCACCTCTCTCTCACCTCTCGCTCTCACCTCTCGCTCTCACCTCTCGCTCTCACCTCTCTCTCACCTCTCGCTCTCACCTCTCTCTCACCTCTCGCTCTCACCTCTCGCTCTCCCTCTCTCTCAACTCTCGCTCTCACTCTCACCTCTCGCTCTCACCTCTCTCTCTCTCTCAACTCTCGCTCTCACCTCTCTCTCAACTCTCGCTCTCACCTCTCTCAACTCTCGCTCTCACCTCTCGCTCTCACCTCTCTCTCTCACCTCTCGCTCTCACCTCTCGCTCTCACCTCGCTCTCACCTCTCGCTCTCACCTCTCGCTCTCACCTCTCGCTCTCACCTCTCGCTCTCACCTCTCGCTCTCACCTCTCGCTCTCACCTCTCGCTCTCACCTCTCGCTCTCACCTCTCGCTCTCACCTCTCGCTCTCACCTCTCGCTCTCACCTCTCGCTCTCACCTCTCGCTCTCACCTCTCGCTCTCACCTCTCGCTCTCACCTCTCGCTCTCACCTCTCGCTCTCACCTCTCGCTCTCAGCTCTCGCTCTCACCTCTCTCACCTCTCGCTCTCACCTCTCGCTCTCACCTCTCGCTCTCACCTCTCTCTCAACTCTCGCTCTCACCTCTCTCTCAACTCTCGCTCTCACCTCTCGCTCTCACCTCTCTCTCCTCTCGCTCTCACCTCTCGCTCTCACCTCTCGCTCTCACCTCTCGCTCTCACCTCTCTCTCACTCTCGCTCTCACCTCTCGCTCTCACCTCTCTCTCAACTCTCGCTCTCACCTCTCGCTCTCACCTCTCTCTCAACTCTCGCTCTCACCTCTCTCTCAACTCTCGCTCTCACCTCTCTCTCAACTCTCGCTCTCACCTCTCTCACGCTCGCTCTTCTCTCACATCTCTCACCTCTCTCTCACATTTCTCAACTCTCGCTCTCACCTCTCTCTTTAAATTTCAATTCAATTTTTTTATTGGCATGATGTAACAATGTACATATTGCCAAAGCTTACTTTGGAAATGTACAATATTAAAATAATAATAATCAATATTGTCAATGGGACAATGCTAACAAATATAATCATGGGTCAAAATAACCATACATTGAACAATAACAATAAGCACAGAGGTCATGTGCAAGTTGGTTGGTCTGTTAGACATTGTCCCTCATCTTGTGGCAGGCAGCTATGTAGTGCGCTGGCCAGGTCGCAGTTGTAAATGAGAACTTGTTCTCAACTGGCCGACCTGGTTAAATAAAGTCAGATCTAGATGTGGCCACTCTGGAACCAGGTTGCTTGGCATGCAGCACATACATGTGTGCAGGCTTGTGCAAGTGTGTGTGTGTGTGATTGTGCGCGCCCTGAACGTGACTCCCGTTGAGCTGCAACCAAACACACACACACACACTCCCTTTCTCTGCTGCTTCCATGGACAGAGTCATGATGGTAATGACTTGTATCTTCCCATACTGATACCTGACTCTCCCCACTAATTACACTTGTATAGCTTTAGTTTTTATATAAATAACCACTTGTTAATCACTTTTATATCGGTGATCGTCACATAAAAAGCCGCCCATATGGGTCGTCTAATATATTGTGTGAGGCATTAAATTGGTGCTGAATTACAGTTTTATGGCGCAGGCTGTCCAGGCCGTGATTGATACCAGTGACACTTGGCCTGAGAGGGGATGTGTGGCTGTGTTTGGCCATTCCATAAATGTACCTAACTCTCTGTAGGATGGTGATGGAGCGAGCAGAGCTTTCCGCTAGTGTTCTCAACTTCCCCATGGCTCAGCATAGGGCCAGGCTAGCAAGCAACCCAGACCTGGGTGTGGAAAGGGTTTTTCTTTTAAATAGTTTAGGTTTGCTTCATTTATCTTAGTGGGTTTTGCACTTTGGGGGGTATTCCATTGGTTCCATTATGCTGCGGCAAGCTAGGCCAATATCAAAGATCACAAAAACTGTTTTCGACCCAGGTCTGATAGAAAACGTGTGGGTTTGATGCATTCCCACCTTGACACTTTCAATGCATACAATTTGCATTCATAGTACATCACATGAAGAAGGTGTAGCCAAGAGCGTCATAAGACTTGCTGTGAGCAGTCATTACAGCTCATAGCTCCTTATAGCAGCTCATATAAATGCACAATGTACTCATAACACATTGGTGGCTAATAGGAACTAAGGAGTCCCAGAAGGTCTCGAGGCTCCATGGAATGGCCTGTGTTTTGCTTTCAGGTGATTTCTGACTTTGTTTTGTTTGGCGGTGCCAATCCTTTTCCCTGTTGCACACACACACACACACACACACACACACACACACACACACACACACACATACATGAACGTAGCCACAAACAAACACACACACACTCATGAACACACACACAGGACGCGTGCATGCACAAGCACACACACACACACACAGAACAACTGTTTCTCCCCAGATCAGCTCCATTCACCTCCTTTGCTTTATTGGCTATGGACTGTTCAAGGACACGGCTAATGTTGCTAGTGGTTACTGTTAGCGAAGTGACCCGTCAGAAACCTGTCACATTTTGTGTGAAAGACAGACCCAGAGACATCTTTTCTGGAACTGCTGTTTCTACACCACATGCGTGTGCCACTGTTTGTCAGTGTGAACACGCGATTGTCAACAATGCTTGTGACTGTGCTTGTGACTCTCGTTCTTTGTCATGTCTCTCATTATTTCACTCTCCTCTCGTTCTTTCTCTCTATTTCTCTCTACTTTCTTTCTCTCTACTTTCTTTTCTTTCTCTTGCTATCAGTCTCTCTCTCTTCTTGTCCCCCTGTTCTCCATCCTTCTGACTCGGATGACTACGGTTCAATTTCCAAGCTATCTTTCCTTGTTTTAGAGTTTTAGAGTCCTGTTTATCTCTTTTTAAACTTCTCATGATATACACTGCTCAAAAAAATAAAGGGAACACTTAAACAACACAATGTAACTCCAAGTCAATCACACTTCTGTGAAATCAAACTGTCCACTTAGGAAGCAACACTGATTGACAATACATTTCACATGCTGTTGTGCAAATGGAATAGACAACAGGTGGAAATTATAGGCAATTAGCAAGACACCCCCAATAAAGGAGTGGTTCTGCAGGTGGTGACCACAGACCACTTCTCAGTTCCTATGCTTCCTGGCTGATGTTTTGGTCACTTTTGAATGCTGGCGGTGCTTTCACTCTAGTGGTAGCATGAGACGGAGTCTACAACCCATACAAGGGGCTCAGGTAGTGCAGCTCATCCAGGATGGAACATCAATGCGAGCTGTGGCAAGTTTGCTGTGTCTGTCAGCGTAGTGTCCAGAGCATGGAGGCGCTAACAGGAGACAGGCCAGTACATCAGGAGACGTGGAGGAGGCCGTAGGAGGGCAAAATACACTGAATGTACAAAACATTAGGAACATCCTCCTAATATTGAGTTGCACCCCTGTTTGTCCTCAGAACAGCCTCAATTTGTTGAGGCATGGACTCTACAAGGTGTCAAGAGTTCCACAGGGATGTTGGCCCCCATGTTGGCTCCAATGCTTCCCACAGTTGTGTCAAGTTGGCTGGATGTCCTTTCATCTACACTGATTGAAGTGGATTTAACAGGTGACATCAATAAGGGAAGACCACCTGGATTCACCTGGTCAGTCTGTCATGGAAAGAACAAGTGTTCCTAATGTTTCGTACACTCAGTGTAAGTTGTAGTGACTGAATAGACGCTGAAGCAAGCACACTAAGTGCTGGTATCAGTTGTTGAGGCAGCCCTACAGAGGTGATGCATAGCCCTCCCATCTCTCTCTCTCTCTCTCTCTCTCCCCCTCTCTATCTTTCCATATCTCCTACTCTCTCACTACCTCCCACCTTCTCTTTCTTTCTCCCTCTCTCACTACCTCTCACCCTCATTCTCTTTCTTTTTCCCTCTCTCACTACCTCTCACCCTCATTCTCTTTCTTTCTCCCTCTCTCACTACCTCTCACCCTCTTTCTCTTTCTTTCTCCCTCTCTCTCACTACCTCCCACTTTCTTTCTTTCTCTCTTTCTTTCTCCCTCTCTCACTACCTCTCACCCTCTTTCTCTTTCTTTCTCCCTCTCTCACTACCTCTCACCCTCTTTCTCTTTCTTTTTCCCTCTCTCACTACCTCTCACCCTCTTTCTCTTTCTTTTTCCCTCTCTCACTACCTCTCACCCTCATTCTCTTTCTTTCTCCCTCTCTCACTACCTCTCACCCTCTTTCTCTTTCTTTCCCTCTCTCTCACTACCTCCCACTCTTTCTTTCTCCCTCTCTCACTACCTCCCACTCTTTCTTTCTCCCTCTCTCACTACCTCCCACTCTTTCTTTCTCCCTCTCTCACTACCTCCCACTCTTTCTTTCTCCCTCTCTCACTCCTCCCACTCTTTCTTTCTCCCTCTCTCTCTCCTCCACCCTCATTTTCTTTCTCCCTCTCTCACTACCTCCCACCCTCATTCTCTCTTTCTTTTTCCCTCTCTCACTACCTCCACTTTCTTTCTTTCTCTCTTTCTTTCTCCCTCTCTCACTACCTCCCACTTTCTTTCTTTCTCTCTTTCTTTCTCCCTCTCTCACTACCTCCCACTTTCTTTCTTTCTCTCTTTCTTTCTCCCTCTCTCTCACTACCTCCCACACTCTTTTTCTTTCTCCCTCTCTCTCACTACCTCCCACTTTCTTTCTTTCTCTCTTTCTTTCTCCCTCTCTCACTACCTCCCACCCTCTTTCTCTTTCTTTTTTTCCTCTCTCTCACTACCTCCCACTCTTTCTTTCTCCCTCTCTCTCACTACCTCCCACACTCTTTCTTTCTCTCTTTCTTTCTCCCTCTCTCTCACTACCTCCCACTCTTTCTTTCTCCCTCTCTCTCACTACCTCCCACTTTCTTTCTTTCTCTCTTTCTTTCTCCCTCTCTCACTACCTCCCACCCTCTTTCTCTTTCTTTTTCCTCTCTCACTACCTCCCACACTCTTTTCTTTCTCCCTCTCTCTCACTACCTCCCACTTTCTTTCTTTCTCTCTTTCTTTCTCCCTCTCTCACTACCTCCCACCCTCTTTCTCTTTCTTTTTCCCTCTCTCACTACCTCCCACACTCTTTTTCTTTCTCCCTCTCTCTCACTACCTCCCACTTTCTTTCTTTCTCTCTTTCTTTCTCCCTCTCTCACTACCTCCCACCCTCTTTCTCTTTCTTTTCCCTCTCTCTCACTACCTCCCTCTCTTTCTTTCTCCCTCTCTCTCACTACCTCCCTCTTTCTTTCTCCCTCTCTCTCACTACCTCCCACTCTTTCTTTCTCCCTCTCTCTCACTACCTCCCACTCTTTCTTTCTCCCTCTCTCTCACTACCTCCCACTCTTTCTTTCTCCCTCTCTCTCACTACCTCCCACTCTTTCTTTCTCCCTCTCTCTCACTACCTCCCACTCTTTCTTTCTCCCTCTCTCTCTACCTCCCACTCTTTTTCTTTCTCCCTCTCTCACTACCTCCCACACTCTTTTTCTTTCTCCCTCTCTCTCACTACCTCCCACACTCTTTTTCTTTCTCCCTCTCTCTCACTACCTCCCACTCTTTTCTTTCTCCCTCTCTCTCACTACCTCCCACCCTCTTTCTCTTTCTTTCTCCCTCTCTCTCACTACCTCCCACTCTTTCTTTCTCCCTCTCTCTCACTACCTCCCACTCTTTTTCTTTCTCCCTCTCTCACTACCTCCCACACTCTTTCTCTTTCTCCCTCTCTCACTACCTCCCTTTCTTTTTCTTTCTCCCTCTCTCACTACCTCCCACACTTTTTCTTTCTCCCTCTCTCACTACCTCCCACCTCTTTCTCTTTCTCCCTCTCACTACCTCCCACACTCTTTTCTTTCTCTCTCCCTCACTACCTCCCACACTCTTTCTCTTTCTCCCTCTCTCACTACCTCCCACACTCTTTTTCTTTCTCCCTCTCTCACTACCTCCCACACTCTTTTTCTTTCTCCCTCTCTCACTACCTCCCACACTCTTTTTCTTTCTCCCTCTCTCACTACCTCCCACACTCTTTCTCTTTCTTTTTCCCTCTCTCACTACCTCCCACACTCTTTTTCTTTCTCCCTCTCTCTCCTCCCACTTTCTTTCTTTCTCTCTTTCTTTCTCCCTCTCTCACTACCTCCCACCCTCTTTCTCTTTCTTTTTCCCTCTCTCACTACCTCCCACTTTCTTTCTTTCTCTCTTTCTTTCTCCCTCTCTCACTACCTCCCACACTCTTTTTCTTTCTCCCTCTCTCACTACCTCCCACACTCTTTTTCTTTCTCCCTCTCTCACTACCTCCCACTCTTTTTCTTTCTCCCTCTCTCACTACCTCCCACCCTCTTTCTCTTTCTTTTTCCCTCTCTCACTACCTCCCACACTCTTTTTTCTTTCTCCCTCTCTCTCACTACCTCCCACTTCTTTCTTTCTCTCTTTCTTTCTCCCTCTCTCACTACCTCCCACCCTCTTTCTCTTTCTTTTCCCTCTCTCTCACTACCTCCCACACTCTTTTCTTTCTCCCTCTCTCACTACCTCCCACCCTCTTTCTCTTTCTTTTTCCCTCTCTCTCACTACCTCCCACCCTCTTTCTCTTTCTTTTTTCCTCTCTCTCACTACCTCCCACACTCTTTTTCTTTCTCCCTCTCTCACTACCTCCCACCCTCTTTCTCTTTCTTTTTCCCTCTCTCTCACTACCTCCCTCTTTCTTTCTCCCTCTCTCTCACTACCTCCCACACTCTTTTTCTTTCTCCCTCTCTCTCACTACCTCCCACTTTCTTTCTTTCTCCCTCTCTCTCACTACCTCCCTCTTTCTTTCTCCCTCTCTCTCACTACCTCCCACACTCTTTTTCTTTCTCCCTCTCTCTCACTACCTCTCACTCTTTCTTTCTCCCTCTTCTCACTACCTCCCTCTTTCTTTCTCCCTCTCTCTCACTACCTCCCACTCTTTCTTTCTCCCTCTCTCTCACTACCTCCCACTCTTTCTTTCTCCCTCTCTCTCACTACCTCCCACACTCTTTTCTTTCTCCCTCTCTCTCACTACTACTCTCCACTTTCTTTCTTTCTCCCTCTCTCTCACTACCTCCCACTCTTTCTTTCTCCCTCTCTCTCACTACCTCCCACACTCTTTTTCTTTCTCCCTCTCTCTCACTACCTCCCACACTCTTTCTTTCTCCCTCTCTCTCACTACCTCCACACTCTTTTTCTTTCTCCCTCTCTCTCACTACCTCCCACACTCTTTTTCTTTCTCCTCTCTCTCTCTACCTCCCACACTCTTTTTCTTTCTCCTCTCTCTCACTACCTCCCACACTCTTTTTCTTTCTCCCTCTCTCTCACTACCTCCCACTTTCTTTCTTTCTCTCTTTCTTTCTCCCTCTCTCACTACCTCCCACACTCTTTCTCTTTCTTTTTCCCTCTCTCACTACCTCCCACACTCTTTTTCTTTCTCCCTCTCTCTCACTACCTCCCACTTTCTTTCTTTCTCTCTTTCTTTCTCCCTCTCTCACTACCTCCCACACTCTTTCTCTTTCTTTCCCTCTCACTACCTCCCACTCTTTCTTTCTCCCTCTCTCACTACCTCCCACTCTTTTTCTTTCTCCCTCTCTCTCTACCTCCCACACTCTTTTCTTTCTCCCTCTCTCTCACTACCTCCCACACTCTTTTCTTTCTCCCTCTTCTCACTACCTCCCACACTCTTTCTTTCTCCCTCTCTCTCACTACCTCCCACTCTTTCTTTCTCCCTCTCTCTCACTACCTCCCACTCTTTCTTTCTCCCTCTCTCTCACTACCTCCCACTCTTTCTTTTTCCCTCTCTCACTACCTCCCACTCTTTCTTTCTCCCTCTCTCTCACTACCTCCCACACTCTTTTCTTTCTCCCTCTCTCTCACTACCTCCCACTTTCTTTCTTTCTCTCTTTCTTTCTCCCTCTCACTACCTCCCACCCTCTTTCTCTTTCTTTCTCCCTCTCTCTCACTACCTCCCACTCTTTCTTTCTCCCTCTCTCACTACCTCCCACTTTCTTTCTTTCTCTCTTTCTTTCTCCCTCTCTCACTACCTCCCACCTCTTTTTCTCTTTCTTTCTCCCTCTCTCTCACTACCTCCCCACTCTTTTCTTTCTCCTCACTACCTCCCACACACTTTCTTTCTACCTCCTCACACTCCCACACTCTTTCTCTCTTTCTTTCTCCCTCTCTCACTACCTCCCACACTCTTTCTTTCTCTTTCTTTCTCCCTCTCTCTCACTACCTCCCACACCCTTTCTCTCTTTCCTTTCTTTCCTCTCTTTCGCTCTCTCTCTCTCTCTCTCTCTCTCTCCTCTTTCTTTCTCTCCCTCCCTCCCCCACTCCCTGTCCCACATTAACTTGAATTTGAGTAAAGATGTAATGATGGCGCGTGAGAAATAAAGTGACGGTCAGCCGTAAATCCACCAGAAATGAAATGAGACTAATTGTGCCATTAAGGTTATTTCCCTCGCTCTCTCTCATCTCTATCTTTCTCTCTCCCCCCTCCCTGTCCCATATTACCCTTGAATTTGAGTAAAGATGTAATGGCGGCGCGTGGGAGTCAAAGTGGTGGCCGGCCGTAAATCCACCAGAAATGAGACTAATTGTACCATTAAGATTTTAGACTCTGCACATTTCTCACTGTAAATTGTCCGGGGGGGGTCTGGGTGTTGGGAAGAGCTTTCGGGATGAAAGGCGCTGAGTCGGCGGGACGGTCTGAGGGGAGAGCAGTGATAAAAGTACTCTCTCAGCTTCACGGGATGTCTTAAGTGCGTTCTAAGGACACAGCTCCTAAGTACCTCTGGCTGAGATTGGCTAGGCCACCACAAGTTTTGGGGTGTGTGTATGTTTGCGTAAAACAGCCAGGTTGTCTTGACACCAGTTCTCTTTTGATCTGAGAGGGATGTGGGATTGTACTCTAGTAATAAACTTAGAGGGAGATATATTATTTCTTGAGTACAATCCCACATCGCTCTCAGATCAAAAGAGAACTCTGGTGTCAAGAGAGGGTATATATACATACATATACACGCACAAAATTCTCAGTCAGACAAGGTTGGTCTTGAACGTGCTTCTAGCCAAAGTGCTTCTACACCTGCATTGCTTGCTGTTTGGGGTTTTAGGCTGGGTTTCTGTACAGCACTTTGAGATATCAGCTGATGTACGAAGGGCTATATAAATACATTTGATTTGATTAGAAGCACCTAATGTGACAACATAGCTCCAGTTGTTCCTTTACATTTCTCCTAAAACAATGGGGCCCCAATTCAATCTATTGCAGTTAAAGGAAACTGCACTGCAGGGTCACTCCTCAATACAACTGCAGTACATTAGAATGTCTGGAACACAAATGTGTGTTTCTCCAGGGGTTTGGCGATTGCTCCATCCTCCCAGAAGTCCTTGGACATAAGGAGGACGAAACCGAGCTGATCCTGGACAGTGGCATTCTCGCGCTGTGTCTCACCTCTGATCCCTGCCTTGACCCCACTCCCACCTTGACCTCTAAGACTTTTAACCCCACCCCAACTCCTACCCTGACCAGCATCCCCCTCCCTCCAGGAGAGGAGAGGGAAATGGTAGTGGATGAAGAGGAAGAGGAGGACGTGGTGGATGTGAATGGTCGAGAGGGGCAAACCGTGGATTCCTACCCCAGAAAACCTCCACCGTCGTGTGGAGAGTGGGAGAGGGTCAACAGAGCCCCCCCCAGTCCTCTTTGGATCTCAGGAGCAGGTGAATGCTCTACTCCTCTGCAGTATTGTGCCTTGGCAAGTCAGACGACAGATGTCTGGCTTCCACCTCTACATCAGTGCTGGCCAACAGGGGGCAGCAGTGTGTGCAGACTTACTCCAGCCTAGCTGGAACACACCAGACTTTAGTCAATCTCTCAAATCAAATCAAAGTTTATTTGTCACGTGCGCCAAATACAACAGTTGTAGACCTTACAGTGAAATGCTTATTTACAGGCTCTAACCAATAGTGCAAAAAGGTATTAGTTGAACAATAGGTAGGTAAAGAAATAAAAACAACAGTGAAAAACAGTAGTGAGGCTATATACAGTAGAGAGGCTATATACAGTAGAGGCTATATACAGTAGAGAGCTATATACAGTAGAGGCTATATACAGTAGAGAGGCTATATACAGTAGAGAGCTATATACAGTAGAGAGGCTATATACAGTAGGGCTATATACAGTAGCGAGGCTATATACAGTAGCGAGGCTATATACAGTAGCGAGGCTATATACAGTAGAGGCTATATACAGTAGCGAGGCTATATACAGTAGCGAGGCTATATACAGTAGAGTCTATATACAGTAGCGAGGCTCTATACAGTAGCGAGGCTATATACAGTAGAGGCTATATACAGTAGAGGCTATATACAGTAGAGGCTATATACAGTAGAGGCTATATACAGTAGAGGCTATATACAGTAGCGAGGCTATATACAGTAGCGAGGCTATATACAGTAGAGTCTATATACAGTAGCGAGGCTCTATACAGTAGCGAGGCTATATACAGACACCGGTTAGTCAGGCTGATTGAGGTAGTATGTACATGTAGATATGGTTAAAGTGACTATGTATATATGATGAACAGAGAGTAGCAGTAGCGTAAAAGAGGGTTGGTGGGTGGGACACAATGCAGATAGCCCGGTTAGCCACTGTGCGGGAGCACTGGTTGGTTAGGCCAATTGAGGTAGTATGTACATATATACATGAATGTATAGTTAAAATGACTGTGGATATATGATGAACAGAGAGTAGCAGCAGTGTAAAAGATGGTTTGGGAGGCACACAATGCAAATAGTCCGGGTAGCCATTTGATTACCTGTTCAGGAGTCTTATGGCTTGGGGGTAAAAACTGTTGAGAAGCCTTTTTGTCCTTGACACTCTGGTACCGCTTGCCATGCGGTAGTAGAGAGAACAGTCTATGACTGGGGTGGCTGGGGTCTTTGACAATTTTTAGGGCCTTCCTCTGACACCGCCTGGTGTCGAAGTCCTGGATGGCAGACAGCTTTGCCCCAGTGATCTACTGGGCTGTTCGCACTACCCTCTGTAGTGCCTTGCGTTCAAAGGCCGAGCAATTGCCGTACCAGGCAGTGATGCAACCAGTCCAGGATGCTCTCGATGTTGCAGCTGTAGAACCTTTTGAGGATCTCAGGCCCCATGCCAAATCTTTTTAGTTTCCCGAGGGGAATAGGCTTTGTCGTGTCCTCTTCACGACCGTCTTGGTGTGTTTGGACCATTCTAGTGTGTTGTTGATGTGGACACCAAGGAACTTGAAGCTCTCAACTTGCTCCACTACAGCCCCGTCGATGAGAATTGGGTCGTGCTCAGTTCTCCTTTTCCTGTAGTCCACAATAATCTCCTTTTAGTCTTGGTTATGTTGAGGGATAGGTTGTTATTCTGGCACCACCCGGCCAGGTGTCTGACCTCCTCCCTATACGCTGTCTCGTTGTTGTCGGTGATCAGGCCTACCACTGTTGTGTCGTCTGCAAACTTAATGATGGTGTTGGAGTTGTGCCTGGCCATGCAGTCGTGGGTGAACAGGAAGTACAAGAAGGGACTGAGCACGCACCCCTGAGGGGCTCCAGTGTTGAGGATCAGCGTGGCAGATGTGTTGCTACCTACCCTCACCACCTGGGGACGGCCCGTCAGGAAGTCCAGGATCCAGTTGCAGAGGTGTTTAGTCCCAGGATCCTTAGCTTAGTGATGTGCTTTGAGGGTACTATGTTGTTGAACGAAGACCACCATTGTTTATTGGGTCAGTATTATATTAAACATGTTACTGCTATACATTCACAGTGCTGACCGTTGTTATTTAGGGAGAAGGTGGTGGGAGTGTGGCTGGGGACAGGATGAAACCATTTTGTCTTGCCATCTTGACAGGTGAAGGAGGACGGTGGAGATGGTACTGTGGAGAAGCTGGAGTCCAGAGCCCTCTTTGATCAGCTCTCTCTAGGTCAGTCTGTGAATTCCTGGGTGGAGACTGGGGACAGCGAGGCGGATTCAGACTCCAGAAACGGAAGATCAGAACTCATCCTCACAGACACAGAGTTAGTACCGCTCTTCTTGAATACCAATATTGGTTTAAATGTTTTACAAAATAACAACACTCAATCCAAAAATATTAGTCACATGCTTTGTAAACTGCAGCTGTAGACTAACAGTGAAAAGCTTACTTATGGGCCTTCCTAACAATGCAGAGAAAGAAAATAGATAAATAATAGAAAATTAAAACCACGTAATAATAAACACACAATGAGTAATGATAACGTGGCTATATTCCGGCGCCGACAGAGATGGCCGCCTCGCCTCGCGTTCCTAGGAAACTATGCGGTATTTTGCAGTATAAGGTACTTGTTGTGAAATTGTAAGGTTTGATTACTTGTTAGATATTTGTATGTGACATTTGATTTGGTACAAGTACCGAGTCGATGTGCAGGGTACCAGGTAATTGAGGTAGATATGTACATATAACTAGGAATAAATTGACAAGGCAACAGGATTGATAATAAACAGTAGCAGCAGCGTATGTGATGAGTCAAAGTGCAAAAATGGTGTGCAAATAGGGTCAATGCAGTTAGTCCGGGTAGCTATATGGTTAACTATTTAGTGGTCTTATGGCTTGAGGGTAGAAGCTGTTCAGGGTCCTGTTGGTTCCACACTTGGTGCATCGGTACCGTGCAGTAGCAGAGAGAACAGTCTATGACCAGGGTGGCTGGAGTCTTTGACCATTTTTAGAGCCTTCCTCTGACACCGCCTGGTATCGAGGTCCTGGATGGCAGGAAGCTTGGCCCCAGTGATGTACTGGGCCGTACACACTACCCTCTGTAGTGCCTTGCGGTTGGATGCCAAGCAGTTACCATACCAAGCGGTGATGCAGCCAGTCAAGATGCTCTTGATGGTGCAGCTGTAGAACATTTTGAGGATCTGAGGGACCAAGACAAATCTTTTCAGTCTCCTGAGGGGCCTCCTTGTTGAGGGTCAGCGTGGTTGAGGTGTTCAGTCCCAGGGTCCTTGGACACACGTACTCATTCAAGGGTTTTCCTTCATTTTACTATTTTATACATTATTATTCTACAGTGAGGACATCAAAACTATGAAATAACACGTGGAATCATGTAGTAACCAAAAAAGTGTTGAACAAATCCAAATATATTTTAGAATTTAGATTCTTCAAAGTAGCCACACTTTGCCTTGATGACAGCTTTGCACACTCTTGTAATTCTCTCAACCAGCTTCACCTAGAATGCTTTTCCAACAGTCTTGAAGGAGTTCCCACATATGCTGAGCACTTGTTGGCTGCTTTTCCTTCACTCTGCGGTTCAACTCATCCCAAACCATCTCCGTTGAGTAGGGGTTGGGTGATTGTGGAGGCCAGGTCATCTGATGCAGCACTCCATCACTCTCCTGCTTGGTAAAATAGCCCTTACACAGCCTGGAGTTTTGTGTCATTGTCCCTAGATAAATCACAGTGTCACCAGCAAAGCACCATCACAACACCACCTCCATGCTTGACGGCGGGAACCACACATGCGGAGATCATCCTTTCACCTACACTGCGTCTCACAAAGACGTAATCTCACATTACGACTCATCAGACCAAAGGACAGAGTTGCACCGGTCTAATGTCCATGGCTCAAGTTTCTTGGCCCAATAAAGTCTCCTCTTATTATTGGTCTTCGTTAGTAGTGGTTTCTTTGCAGCAATTCGACCATGAAGGCCTGATTCACACAGTCTCCTCCTGAACAGTTGATTTTGAGATGTCTGTTACTTGAACTCTGTGAAGCATTTATTTGGGCTACAATCTGAGGTGCAGTTAACTCTAATGAACTTATCCTCTGCAGAAGAGGTAACTCTGGGTCTCTGGGCTTCCTTTCCTGTGGAGGTCCTCATGAGACAATTTCATCATAGCACTTGATGGTTTTTGCCACTGCACTTGAAGAAACTTTAAAAGTTCTTGACATTTTCCGTACTGACTGACCTTCATGTCTTAAAGTAATGATGGACTGTCGTTTCTCTTTGCTTATTTGAGCTGTTCTTGCCATAATATGGACTTGATCTTTAACTAAATAGGGCTATCTTCTGTATACCACCCCTACCTTGTCACACCACAACTGATTGGCTCAAATGCATTAAGATGGAAAGAAATTCCACAAATTAACAAGGCACACCTGTTAATTGAAATGCATTCCAGGTGAATACCTCATGAAGCTGGTTGTGAGAATGCTAAGAGTGGGCAAAGCGTGGCTACTATATAAAATATATGTATTTGTTTAACACTTTTTTGTTGACTACATGATTTGGTATGTAGTATGTCATAGTTTTGATGTCTTCACTATTATTCTACAATGTAGAAAATAGTCAAATGAAAGAAAAACCCTTGAATGTGTAGGTGTGTCCAAACCTTTGACTGATACTGTATATCATCCATGTCTTTTTTCAGCCACGACTCCGTGAAACAGTTCTTCAGGTCCCGTTGATAGGATAGTCTCGACCGGAGCTTGTTCAGTACGTTTGCCAAATGAACGGAAGGTAGAGGCAAATGATTTATGTGTCAGGGTGCCCGTACGTCGGCCTCTTTTACGCCAACACTTCCTTTTAGGGAAAGCTTCTGGCCTTCAGAAAAGCTGTTCGGTGGAAACATGCACAAAAACTACAAATCTAAAAGTTTGAAATGACAAAATGAATAGAATGTAATCTAGCTTGTTTAGTGTCATTTATATCAGACAGTGGGTTGAGTAAGAGTTACATGTCATTACATTAATTCTCAAAAATGTAGTTGATCTGCTCATTCTCTGGCTCTCTAGTAGGCTTGGCGCCCCCTCTGCTGGTAACATGATGGTATAGCAGGCAGTGACGTTGCCTGAGTCAGTCATACATACAGTTTATCTGAACCATGATCTGAAAATACAGGATTGGACAGTGTTTCCCAACTTGTTTTTGCACTAACACTAACAAACCTGATTCAAATCAAATGTGTTTTGTCACGAACCGGCTCAAAGCCCGTAACAAAGGGAGACAACGTGGAGATAAGGAGTAACAAAATATATATTTATTAACTAAAGCAACTAAGGAAAATATACAATGGTGTGTGTAATCAGTAGTGTGAGTGTTTTGCATGCATGAATGTGATAATGCAGGGTGTTGAAAGGTGCCAAAGCAAACAAACAAACAAAAGGCCACCAAGAACCACAACACAATCTACAAAGGTGTCTGCATGGAGAGAGTCTCTTCCATGAATGTGGAAGAGGTCTATTTATCCTGGGAGACACCTGGCCCAGGTGTTTCCCATGAAGCTGACGACCCTCCCAACTCCGCCCACCGGCATCCTAATAAGGAAACAAGAACAAAGACAGAATACGGCAGACAGAGTGGGAGGGTCGTCACAATTTATAAAGCCCTTTTTATATCAGCAGGTGTCACAAAGTGCTATACAGAAACCCAGCCTAAAAACCCAAACAGCAAGCAATGCAGATGTAGAAGCACGGTGGCTAGGAAAAACGCCCTAGAAAGGCCAAAACCTAGGAGGAAACCTAGAGAGGAACCAGGCTCTGAGGGGTGGTGAGTCCTCTCCTGTTTGTGCCGGATGGAGAATATAAGAGTACATGGTCATTAAGGCCAGATCGTTCTCAAGATGTTCGAACATTTATAGATGACCAGCAGGGACAAATAATAATCACAGTGGTTATAGAGGGTGCAACTGGTCAGCACCTCAGGAGTAAATGTCAGTTGGTAGTTGGAGGGAAGGAGAGAGAGAGGGAGGGAAGGAGAGAGGGGAGGGAGAGAGGGAGGGAGGGAGGGAGAGAGAGAGAGGGAGGGGAGAGAGAGAGAGAGAGAGAGAGAGGGAGGGAGAGAGAGAGGAGGGAGGGAAGGAGAGAGAGAGGGAGGGAGGGAAGGAGAGAGAGAGAGAGAGAGGGAGGGAAGGAGAGAGGGGAGGGAAGGAAGGAGAGAGGAAGAGGGAAAGAAGGAAGGAGGGAAAGAAGGAAGGAGGGAGGGAAGGAGAGAGAGAGGGAGGGAAGGAGAGAGAGGGAGGGAAGGAGAGAGAGAGGGAGGGAGGGAGGGAAGGAGAGAGATGGAGGGAGGGAGGGAAGGAGAGAGGGAGGGAGGGAAGGAGAGAGGGAGGGAGGGAGAGAGAGGGAGGGAGGGAAGGAGAGAGAGAGAGGGAGGGAGGGAAGGAGAGAGAGAGGGAGGGAAGGAGAGAGGGAAGGAGAGAGAGAGAGGGAGGGAGGGAAGGAGAGAGAGAGGGAGGGAAGGAGAGAGGGAGGGAGGGAAGGAGAGAGAGAGGGAGGGAAGGAGAGAGAGAGAGAGGGAGGGAGAGAGAGAGGAGGGAGGGAGGGGGGGAAGGAGAGAGGGAGGGAGGGAGGGAAGGAGAGAGAGAGAGAGAGAGAGGGAGGGAGGGAGGGGGAAGGAGAGAGGGAGGGAGGGAGGGAAGGAGAGAGAGAGAGAGAGAGGGAGGGAAGGGGAGGAGAGAGGGGAGGGAGGGAAGGAGAGAGAGAGAGGGAAAGAAGGAAGGAGGGAAAGAAGGAAGGAGGGAGGGAAGGAGAGAGAGGGAGGGAAGGAGAGAGAGAGGGAGGGAAGGAGAGGAGAGAGAGGGAGGGAGGGAGGGAAGGAGAGAGAGATGAAGGAGAGAGGGAGGGAGGGAAGGAGAGAGGGAGGGAGGGAGAGAGAGGGAGGGAGGGAAGGAGAGAGAGAGAGGGAGGGAGGGAAGGAGAGAGAGGGGAGGGAAGGAGAGAGGGAGGGAGGGAAGGAGAGAGAGAGGGAGGGAAGGAGAGAGAGAGGAGGGAAGGAGAGGGAGGGAAGGAGAGAGAGGGAGGGAGGGAAGGAGAGAGAGAGGGAGGGAAGGAGAGAGAGAGGGAGGGAGGGAAAGGAGAGAGAGGGAGGGAGGGAGGGAAGGAGAGAGAGAGAGGGAGGGAAGGAGAGAGAAGGGAGGGAAGGAGAGAGAGAGGGAGGGAGGGAAGGAGAGAGAGAGGGAGGGAAGGAGAGAGAGGGAGGGAAGGAGAGAGAGGGAGGGAAGGAGAGAGAGAGGGAGGGAGGGAAGGAGAGAGAGGGAGGGAGGGAAGGAGAGAGAGGGAGGGAGGGAAGGAGAGAAAGGGAGGGAGGAAGGAGAGAAAGGGAGGGAGGGAAGGAGAGAAAGGGAGGGAGGGAAGGAGGGAGAGGGAGGGAGGGAAGGAGGGAGAGGGAGGGAGGGAAGGAGAGAGAGAGGGAGGGAGGGAAGGAGAGAGAGAGGGAGGGAGGGAAGGAGAGAGAGAGGGAGGGAGGGAAGGAGAGAGAGAGGGGAGGGAGGGAGGGAAGGAGAGAGAGGGGAGGGAGGGAAGGAGAGAGAGGGAGGGAGGGAAGGAGAGGGAGAGGGAAGGAGAGAGAGAGGGAGGGAGGGAAGGAGAGAGAGATGGAGGGAGGGAAGGAGAGAGAGAGGGAGGGAGGGAGGGAAGGAGAGAGAGAGAGAGGGAGGGAAGGAGAGAGAGAGGGAGGGAGGGAAGGAGAGAGAGAGGGAGGGAGGGAAGGAGAGAGAGAGGGAAGGAGAGAGAGAGGGAGGGAGGGAAGGAGAGAGAGATGGAGGGAGGGAAGGAGAGAGAGAGGGAGGGAGGGAGGGAAGGAGAGAGAGAGGGAAGGAGAGAGAGAGAGAGGGAGGGAGGGAAGGAGAGAGAGATGGAGGGAGGGAAGGAGAGAGAGGGAGGGAGGGAGGGAAGGAGAGAGAGAGGGAGGGAAGGAGAGAGAGATGGAGGGAGGGAAGGAGAGAGAGAGGGAGGGAGGGAGGGAAGGAGAGAGAGAGGGAGGGAAGGAGAGAGAGAGGGAGGGAGGGAAGGAGAGAGAGGGAGGGAGGGAAGGAGAGGGAGAGGGAAGGAGAGAGAGAGGGAGGGAGGGAAGGAGAGAGAGATGGAGGGAGGGAAGGAGAGAGAGATGGAGGGAGGGAAGGAGAGAGAGAGAGGGAGGGAGGGAGGGAGGGAAGGAGAGAGAGAGAGGGAGGGAGGGAAGGAGAGAGAGAGGGAGGGAGGGAAGGAGAGAGAGAGGGAAGGAGAGAGAGAGGGGGAGGGAGGGAAGGAGAGAGAGATGGAGGGAGGGAAGGAGAGAGAGAGGGAGGGAGGGGAGGGAGGGAGGGAAGGAGAGAGAGAGGGAGGGAGGGAAGGAGAGAGAGATGGAGGGAGGGAAGGAGAGAGAGAGGGAGGGAGAGATGGAGGGAGGGAAGGAGAGAGAGAGGGAGGGAGGGAGGGAGGGAGGGAAGGAGAGAGAGAGGGAGGGAAGGAGAGAGAGAGGGGAGGGAAGGAGAGAGAGGGAGGGAGGGAGGGAAGGAGAGAGAGAGAGGGAGGGAGGGAAGGAGAGAGAGAGAGGGAGGGAGGGAAGGAGAGAGAGAGGGAGGGAGGGAAGGAGAGAGAGGGGAGGGAGGGAAGGAGAGAGAGAGGGAGGGAGGGAAGGAGAGAGAGAGGGAGGGAGGGAAGGAGAGAGAGAGAGGGAGGGAAGGAGAGAGAGAGGGGAGGGAAGGAGAGAGAGGGAGGGAGGGAAGGAGAGAGAGGGAGGGAGGGAAGGAGAGAGAGGGAGGGAGGGAAGGAGAGAGAGCGAGGGAGGGAAGGAGAGAGAGAGAGGGAGGGAAGGAGAGAGAGAGGGAGGGAGGGAAGGAGCGAGAGAGGGAGGGAGGGAAGGAGAGAGAGAGGGAGGGAAGGAGAGAGAGAGAGGGAGGGAAGGAGAGAGAGGGGAGGGAAGGAGAGAGAGAGAGGGAGGGAAGGAGAGAGAGAGAGGGAGGGAAGGAGAGAGAGAGGGAGGAGGGAAGGAGCGAGAGAGGGAGGGAGGGAAGGAGAGAGAGGGAGGGAAGGAGAGAGAGAGGGAGGGAGGGAAGAGGGAGAGAGAGGGAGGGAGGAAGGAGAGAGAGAGAGAGAGAGGGAGGGAAGGAGAGAGAGGGAGGGAGGGAAGGAGAGAGAGGAGGGAGGGAAGGAGAGAGAGGGAGGGAGGGGGAAGGAGAGAGAGAGAGGGAGGAGGGAGGGAAGGAGAGAGGGAGGGAGGGAAGGAGAGAGAGAGAGAGAGGAAGGGAAGGAGCGAGGGAAGGAAGGAAGGAGAGAGGAGGGGCAGGGAGGGAGAGAGGAAGAGAGGGAGGGGGAGAGAGGGGAGGAGAGGGAGGGGCAGGGAAGGAGAGAGGAAGAGAGGGAGGGGTGCAAAGGTGAACTACTTAAGTTCACACAGAACAGATAGGACAGACTGACCCTAGCCCCACCAACGCATAGAGGCTGTGATGGGCGCGGGGGGGGTGTATCGCCCACAAAGATCTTCTCCACCGCACACGCCCTAGGGGGTCGCAAAATCGGACAGGAAGATCACGTCAGTGACTCAACCCGCTGAAGTCGAGTGTATCGGGATAAAAAATGCCTGGCACAACGTGACGCACCCCCCCGACCCCCCCTAGGGACGGACAGTCCCACCTTCTAAATGTTCTCCTCCTGCCCGATTTCTATTCAACCGAAAGGAGACCAAAGGACTTGATTTCTCTTCACGTCCATAACAGCCTGTCCATAACAGCCTGTCCATTACAGCCTGTCCATAACAGTCTCACTCACGTCCATAACAGTCTCACTCACGTCCATAACAGTCTCACTCACGTCCATAACAGTCTCACTCACGTCCATAACAGTCTCACTCACGTCCATAACAGTCTCACTCACGTCCATAACAGTCTCACTCATGTCCATAACAGTCTCACTCATGTCCATAACAGTCTCACTCATGTCCATAACAGTCTCACTCATGTCCATAACAGTCTCACTCATGTCCATAACAGTCTCACTCATATCCATAACAGTCTCACTCATGTCCATAACAGTCTCACTCATGTCCATAACAGTCTCACTCATGTCCATAACAGTCTCACTCATGTCCATAAGAGTCTCACTCATGTCCATAACAGCCTCACTCATGTCCATAACAGCCTCACTCATGTCCATAACAGCCTCACTCATGTCCATAACAGCCTCACTCATGTCCATAACAGTCTCACTCATGTCCATAACAGTCTCACTCATGTCCATAACAGTCTCACTCATGTCCATAACAGCCTCACTCATGTCCATAACAGTCTCACTCATGTCCATAACAGTCTCACTCATGTCCATAACAGCCTCACTCATGTCCATAACAGTCTCACTCATCTCCATAACAGCCTCACTCATCTCCATAACAGTCTCACTCATGTCCATAACAGTCTCACTCATGTCCATAACAGCCTCACTCATGTCCATAACAGCCTCACTCACGTCCATAACAGCTGGATACCAAATTCAATTTATCAGCTCATCTTTGTCCGTTGGAATAGGAGATCACATACTAGTTCAATCGGGATTCGTTACTCTGAAATCTCTATCATTTCCCCCTTTGGCAACGGTCTGTATTCATAGTGTCTCAGAGTAGGAGTGCTGATTTCAGGTTAGTTTTGCCTTTTTAGATCATCATGAATAATATCACATGAACACACAGGGAAGCTGATCCTAGAACAGCACTCGTACTCTGAGATGCTTGATACATACGATCCCTGTTAAGGTATGAGGTTTATTGCAGAGTAAATGATGTACATTGAATGGTTATACATACCCACTAGCCGCACATATTGTAGGAGGGAACATTTCTACCTGGGGAACCTAAAGGGTTGTGTTATTTCCAGTGCTACTGTATAAACAGAGGGAATAAGTTGCAAAAATGTCTTGCCATGTCATATCCTCACGCGGTACATACATAATAATAATACAGTATCAAAACTGAACAAAGTATCGTACTGCACTACCAATATCCCAACTGGTACAGTAAAGTGGTTGATTCATTTATGAATGGATAGATTGATTGATATACCTAATGGTTGATGTGTTCTCCTCTAGCTCGGTGCATTTGATTGGCACAGAGAGGAGAAAGAGGAGGGGCCAGGGAGGAGGACGACACAGGTAGGACAACAGAACTCGCTGTAGAGCCACAGTCAACACACACACATTCTACATTCACCATCACCTCAGGTTGTTATTTAAAGTGTCTCATGGGGGACAAACATAATTAACCAAACCCAGAATCGGTCAGGAAACACCCCTCCGAGACCGAAATATAGTTTTTCTAATGAGCAACAGAAAAACACATGTTCCAATCGACGTGTTCAGTCACTCTTTAACCTTTCGTTAACCGGGAAAAGACCCTTGGGGTCAGAAACCTCTCTTGCAAGGGGGAGCTGGCAAGAGGTCAGTAGGAAGCAGTCAGCGTGTAGATACAGAACAGGTGAACGTACAGGGACAATACATTAAAATCAATTAGTGGTTAACAACATCTTGGCGTATGCTCTCAGTGATCTACCTGAGAGGGAGGAGGGAGAGGAGACCCCTGCCTTCAGTCACTGGGGACCCCCACGCAGGTAAGGGCTGTGTCCATGTGTGTCCATTTGTCTGTCTGGATGTGTCCAAGTGGATACTGACAAAAGTATCTTTTTTTAATGAAACATTTAACAGATTCACTAAATTCACCTTGTTTTTTGGGTCACGGTTTGTTTTTAGTTTATCGGGTACAGAAGGACTGGGGAAATAATCATTATCAAACGTGTAGTTTGGAACCTGGACGATCATTTCTCACAGTTAAAAGAAATGTCAAACTCCAGACCCACCTAATAGAGAGCAATGTGATCATAACTGCAGTGGTTGTGTGTGTACCTGGACCTGTGTGAGTGTGTGTGGGGTAGTGTGCAGGGCCATAACCAGGGTTTGTGTTTTAGTGTTATTAGATGGACTGAGGTGAATGAACCTACAGCAGCCAAGGTCATAATGGCTGGTGTTTTTGCTGTTCACCAAATAGAATTTGGATGTTTTTTTTATTATATAGAAATGCAGTAAATGAGCTTCAACTTTCCAAAAAGGTGGTGGAAGAAGGTTCCCCCCCAGCATTTTTTGGTGGAAAGTTTAAACTAATTTACTTAATTTCTATACAATAAAAAAAACATTCAAATTCTATTTGGAGAACAGCAAAAACAAGCATTAACACCAGCCATTATGACCTTGGCTGCTGTAGGTTCATTCACCGCAGTCCATCTACAAACACACAGCCTATTAGCTACACAATTGTAATGTTATACCTCTGAAAGGATGGAAATATGACAAATGATTCACACTGACACATAGTATCAGCGACGAATTGAAAACGTAGGACATTTTTTGGAACTAGTGTTTGCGTGTTTATTGCATTTTAATGTCAGGCCTATAAGGAAGATGGGTCAATGGGAGATGTTCATATATGAAACATATCTTATGTGTTTCAGTTCCTAACTTGTTTGATAAGATTAGTACAGATTTTCTCAGGGGTCCCCACATGGGGCCACGACCTCCAGTTTGGGAACCACGGTACTAACTTTTCCCTCTGCTCCCTCCCTCCCTCCTGCGTGCGTCCCGCCTCAGCCTCACCACTGAGCACCACATCATCACTGTCTTCCTCAGTAGCCTACTCTCTGTAAAGCAAAGTTATTGTGTGAATTTAGTAGCGTATTTTTTGCTCCTGCTGAGGTAGGCTCCGTTTAACGTTAGCTTTTGCTTCTTGCGTCATTTCTAGCTGGCTAGGTAATATTAGCCAGAGCCCTGCCGACAGACCCACCTGACTGACTGACATATCTATAAGCTTGTGCACTCATTGTCCGAGTGTCGTTATTTGTTTGTGTGGGGGTTGTCTGTTAGACACTGCAGGAGTCGCTGGATCGTTTTAAAATGGCCTTATGTCCGGCATTTCGCAAACACAGCAGCGTCTCTAAGTTTGTTCCTGGTCGGCTCTCAGCCTGTGCCACGAGAGGGCAGAGTTAGCCGTTTGAGAGTGTGGTGAATGTGCTTTTAAAAGGCATATCTGGGGACGCAGGCAAACATAATGAGCAAACCACTGTTCATGATTCCACTGGTACACATAGAGGCAGGCAAACATAATGAACAAACCACTGTTCATGATTCCACTGGTACACATAGAGGCAGGCAAACATAATGAACAAACCACTGTTCATGATTCCACTGGTACACATAGAGGCAGGCAAACATAATGAGCAAACCACTGTTCATGATTCCACTGGTACACATAGAGGCAGGTGAACATAATGAAAACCAAACCACTGGTTCAGGTGATTCCCACTGTTCATGATTTGGTTTTTGAAAGAAAAGCACATTTTTTGTTCACTAAAATAGCATCATATTGATCATAAATACAGTGTAGACATTGTTAATGTTGTAAATGACTGGAATATGGAATATCTACATAGGCGTACAGAGGCCCATTATCAGCAACCATCACGCCTGTGATCCAATGGCACGTTGTGTTAGCTAATTCAAGTTTATAATTTTAAAAGCTAATTGATCATTAGAAAACCCTTTTGTAATTATGTTAGCACAGCTGAAAACTGTTGTGCTGATTAAAAAAGCAATGAAACTGGGCTTCTTTAGACTAGTTGAGTATCTGGAGCATCAGCATTTGTGGGTTTCGATTACAGGCACAAAATGGCCAGAAACAAATAACTTTCTTCTGAAACTCGTCAGTCTATTCTTGTTCTGTGAAATTAAGGCTATTCCATGTGATAAATTGCCAAGAAACTGAAGATCTGGTACAACACTGTGTACTCCTCCCTTCACAGAAGCTGAGTTTATATACATACAGTACCAGTCAAAAGTTTGAACACACCGACTCATTCCAGGGTTTTTCTTTATTTTTACTATTTTCTAGATTGCAGAATAATAGTGAAGACATCAAAACCATGAAATAACACATATGGAATCATGTAGTAACCAAAAAAGTGTTAAACAAGTCTAAATATATTTTATATTTGAGATTCTTCAAAGTAGCCACCCTTTACCTTGATGACAGCTTTGCACACTCTTGGCATTCTCTCAACCAGCTTCGTGAGGAAGTCACCTGGAATGCATTTCAATTAACACGTATGCCTTGTTAAAAGTTAATTTGTGGAATTTCTTTCCTTCTTAATGTGTTTGAGCCAATCAGCTGTGTTGTGACAAGGTAGGGGTGGTATACAGAAGATAGCCCTATTTGGTAAAAGACCGAGTCCATATTATGGCAAGAACAGCTCCAATAAGCAACGAGAAATGACAGCCCTTCATTACTTTAAGACATGAAGGTCAGTAAAACTTTTAAAGGTTCTTCAAATGCAGTCACAAAAATGAGGACTGATGAGGACTGCCACAGGAAAGGAAGACCCAGAGTTACCTCTGCTGCAGAGGATAAGTTCATTAGAGTTACCTGGCTCTCATGAGGACCGCCACAGGAAAGGAAGACCCAGAGTTACCTCTGCTGCAGAGGATAAGTTCATTAGAGTTACCTGGCTCTCATGAGGGCCGCCACAGGAAAGGAAGACCCTGCTTCGCACATGCTTTTTCAGTTCTGCCCACAAATGTTCTATAGGATTGAGGTCAGGGCTTTGTGATGGCCACTCCAGTACCTTGACTTTGCTGTCCTTAAGCCATTTTTCCACAACTTTGTAAGTATGCTTGGGGTCATTGTCCATTTGGAAGACCCATTTGCGAGCAAGCTTTAACTTCCTGACTGATGTCTTGAGACGTTGCTTCAATATATCCACATAATTTTCCTCCCATTTTGTGAAGTTCACCAGTCCCTCCTGCGGCAAAGCACCCCCTACAACATGATGCTTCCACCCCCTTGCTTCACGGTTGGGTTGATGTGCTTTGGCTTGCAAGCCTCCCCCTTTTTCCTCCAAACATAACGATGGTCATTATGGCCAAACAGTTCAATTTTCATCAGACCAGATTTCTCCAAAAAGTGTGATCTTTGTCCCCATGTGCAGTTGCAAACCGTAGTCTGGCTTTTTTATGGTGTTTTTGGAGTAGTGGCTTCTTCCTTGCTGAGCTGCCTTTCAGGTTATGTCGATATAGGACTCGTTTTACTGTGGATATAGATACTTTTGTACCTGTTTCCTCCAGCATCTTCACAATGTCTTTGGCTGTTGTTCTGGGATTGATTTGCACTTTTCGCACCAAAGTACGTTCATCTCTAGGAGACCAAATGCATCTACTACCTGAGCGGTATGTTTATACTTGCGTACTATTGTTTGTTCAGATGAACGTGGTACCTTCTGGTGTTTGGAAATTGCTCTTAAGGATGAACCAGACTTGTGGAGGTCTACAATTCTTTTTTTGAGGTCTTGGCTGATTTCTTTTGATTTTCCCATGATGTCAAGCAAAGAGGCACTGACTTTGAAGGTAGGCCTTGAAATACATCCACAGGTACACCTCCAATTGACTCAAATGATGTCACTTAGCCTATCAGAACCTTCTAAAGCCATGACATCATTTTCTGGAATTTTTCAAGCTGTTTAAAGGCACAGTCAACTTAGTGCATGTAAACTTCTGACCCACTGGAATTGTGACACAGTGAATTATAAGTGAAATAATCTTTCTGTAAACAATTGTTGGAAAACTGACTTGTGTCATGCAAAAAGTAGATCTAACCGACTTGCCAAAATTATAGTTTGTTAACAAGAAATTTGTGGAGGGGTTGAAAATGAGTTTTAATGACTCCCACATAAGTGTATGTAAACTTCCGACTTCAACTGTATATACATTGTCATTTTTTTTAATTATACATTTTTCTGAGGTCAGAGACTCGTCCTCATAATAGCTGGGCCATGGTTGTGTGTGTGCCTGTCTCATCCCGAGAGCAGTCATGACTCATGAACACTTTAATGAGCTGTTCTGCTACATAATGGATGTAGGCGGGATGCCTGAGTAATGGAGATCACAGGATTTGTGTGTGTGTGTCTGTCTGTGTGTGTGTACGTGCGTCTGTCTCTGTGTAAATGTGTATGTGCATCTGTCTCTTTCTCTGTGTGTGTGTGTGTGTGTGTGTGTGTGTGTGTGTGTCTGTCTCTTTCTCTCGTGTGTCTGTGTGTGTGTGTGTGTGTGTGTGTGTGTGTGTGTGTGTGTGTGTGTGTGTGTGTACGTGCATCTGTCTCTTTCTCTCTCTGTGTGTGTGTGTGTGTGCGTTTTCACTCGTCTGTGTGTGAACTTACCCTGGCATGTGCCCACGTGCTTCCAGAGTGGAGGTGTGGCAGGAGGATTGCGAGTCTCTTGGCATCAGCATCGTGGGCGGGCACAGCGTCATCACAAGACTGAAGAATGGAGAGGAACTCAAGGGCATCTTTATCAAACAGGTGACGCCGTGCTGACATTCTCCCTCCCTCGACTTTGAAGCCTTATACCAAAACAAGTGGTATCATATCCTGTTTAGATCTTGTTTAAATCCCAGAATGTAGCTTTACATCTTTATATTCGTTCAGAAATGTATCATAACTTGTATGTTTTTATTTCATTAATGAATTGAATGAATGAAATAAATGACAGGTACTGCCGGAGAGCCCAGCGGGACGCACTCGCTCCCTCAAGACTGGAGACAAGATAGTGCAGGTGAGGAGGAGATAACGCTAGCACAATGCTATAGCAGTGACACAGCATTGATACAGGAATGATACAGGAATGCTAATTCAACACTGTAGCAACGCTAGAGGAACACTACTTACGACACCATGTCTATGCTACAGAAACGCAAACCGCAAATTCCAGACAGGTTGGTGACCTCTGTTGTATCCTCTCCCCCACCCCCCTCTCTCCCTATCTCTCTCTCTCCCCCACCCCCTCTCTCCCTCTCCCTCTCTCTCTCTCGCTCTCTCTCACTCTCTTTTTTCTCTCTCTCCCCCTCTTTCGCTCTCTCTCTCACTCTCTTTTTCTCTCTCTCCCCCCTCTTTCGCTCTCTCTCTCTCTCTCTCTTTTCCCTCTCTCTCTCTCTCTCACTCTTTCTCTCTCTCTCTCTCACTCTTTCTCTCTCCCTCTCTCTCTCTCTCTCACTCTTTCTCTCTCCCCTCTCTCTATCCCTCTCTCTCTCTCACTCTTTCTCTCTCTCTCTCTCACTCTTTCTCTCTCTCACTCTTTCTCTCTCCCTCTCTCTCTCCTCTCTCTCTTTCTGGCATGTTCTCTCTCTTTTGACCCCTTTTCTTACTCTTTCCTCTTTCCATCTCTATCCCCTTCCTCATCTCTTCTCTC
>NC_056434.1:13212410-13243395 GCF_018296145.1 Oncorhynchus tshawytscha | reverse complement strand
TGTTCACACACTAATTAATATGAATGAGATGGAGCTTTGTACATTGACAACAATAACACAAGTTATATCATAGCACTACATAGTTAGTGTCAGTCTTGCCTTATCCTCCCATCTCTTTCTCTTTTTTGCAGTCTCTCTCCTTCCCTGTTCTCTCTCCCTCTCCTTCCTGTTCTCTCTCTCTCTCCTCTCCTTCCCTGTTCTCTCTCTCTCTCTCTCCCCTTCCCTGTTCTCTCTCTCTCTCTCTCTCTCCTTCCCTGTTCTCTCTCTCTCTCTCTCTCTCTCTCTCTCTCTCTCTCCTTCCCTGTTCTCTCTCTCTCTCTCTCTCTCTCTCTCTCTCCTGTTTTCTGCTCTGTTCTCTCTCTCTCTCTCTCTCCTGCTCTCTCCCTTATTTCTTTCTCTCCCTCTCTCTCTCTCATACCTGTTTTCTCTCTCTCCTCTCTCTACTTCTGTTTCTCTCTCTCTCTCCTTCCCCTGTTCTCTCTCTCTCTCTCTTACCTGTTCTCTCTCTCTCTCTCTCTCCCTACCTGTTCTCTCTCTCTCTCTCTCTCCTACCTGTTCTCTCTCTCTCTCTCTCTTTACCTGTTCTCTCTCTCTCTCTCTCTTACCTGTTCTCTCTCTCTCCTTCCCTGTTCTCTCTCTCTCTCCTCCTTCCTGTTCTCTCTCTCTCTCTCTTCCTTCCCTGTTCTCTCTCTCTCTCTCTCTCCTTCTTCTCTCTCCTTCTCCTGTTCTCTCTCTCTCTCTCTCTCTCTCTCTCTCTCCTTCCCTGTTCTCTCTCTCTCTCTCTCTCTCTCTCTCTCTCTCTCTCTCCTTCCCTCTCTCTCTCTCTCTCTCTCTCCTTCCCTGTTCTCTCTCTCTCTCTCCTTCCCTGTTCTCTCTCTCTCTTCCTGTTTCTCTTCTCTCTCTCTCTCCTTCCCTGTTCTCTCTCTCTGTTCTCTCTCTCTCTCTCTCCTTCCCTGTTCTCTCTCTCTCTCTCTCTCTCTCTCTCTCTCTGTTTCTCTCTCTCTCTCTCCTCTCTCTCCTTCCCTGTTCTCTCTCTCTCTCTCTCTTCTCTCCTTCCCCTTCCCTGTTCTCTCTCTCTCTCTCCTTCCCTGTTCTCTCTCTCCTCCTTCTGTTCCTGTTCTCTCTCTCTCTCTTCCCTTCCTGTTCTCTCTCTCTCTCTCTCTTCCCTGTTCTCTCTCTCTCTCCTTCCCTCTTCCTTCCTTCCCTG
The DNA here is from genome assembly GCF_018296145.1 of Oncorhynchus tshawytscha. Lineage (NCBI taxonomy): Eukaryota > Metazoa > Chordata > Actinopteri > Salmoniformes > Salmonidae > Oncorhynchus > Oncorhynchus tshawytscha. The sequence continues at coordinate 13,242,188 of NC_056434.1, read as the reverse complement.
TTCTCTCTCTCTCTCTCTCTCCTTCCCCTGTTCTCTCTCTCTCTCTCTCCCTGTTCTCTCTCTCTCTCTCTCTCTCTTTCTCTCCTCTCCTTACCTGTTCTCTCTCTCTCCTTGCCCGTTCTCTCTCTCTCTCTCGCTCCTTCCCTGTTCTTTCTCGCTCTCTTCTAATCCATCTCTCACAAGCCGAGGCAGGCTGCCCTGGGCGAGAGGGTGAATTGATTTTTCAGATCTGTATGAGTATCCGTTAGAGGTATTAGGCTGATGAGACTGAATGGGATCCACTGTGCAGTCTGCAGCACCACTGTCTGTAGACACACTCTGGGCTGTAGTCTGCAGTACAGGAGGCTCTGTTTGTCTGTCTGCTGAACGAATGTTGGGGTCAGCAGCAACAGACACACACACACACACACACACACAAATAATCACACAAATTATCCCCGCACTGTTCAATATAGTGCACAATACATTCAGCACACAATTTATGCCCCTAGGACTATCGTTCGTTAAATGTTTAATTAGTACACACTGTTGTAAAAGGTTTTGCAACGGCATACGAAAATAAATGTTTCTTATTGGACGCGTTCCCGTTTCCCAGGACAACTTCTTTTAAATGTATGGAATGGACCTCATCATAGTGAGACGTCATGTCATATGGCGTTACACCACGACCAGCGGCTGCAGCCCGGACACTTCTGAGGTCATTCACTAGAAACATCACTCCGGGAGAAGCAGAAAGACCCAAATAACAGTGTCTAGCTTCGCTGAGACAGCATGTCGATGCTGGTTGTCGTAAGAACCGGGACCAAGGCGCAGCGGATATTGAGTTCCACATATTTATTCCAAAGTGAAACATAAGCCAAAACAATAAATCAAATAAACGAACAACGGAACGTGACTACGTAGTGCACAAACACAAAATAATATCCCACAAACACAGGTGGGAAAAATATCTACTTAAATATGATCCCCAATTAGTGACAATCATTCACCAACATAGGAAACATAAACTGGAACACAACATAGAAATGATAAACTAGAATACCCCCTAGTCACGCCCTGACCTACTACACCATAGAGAAACAATGGCTCTCTATGGTCGGGGCGTGACACAGCAAGCTTGTTTTAAAGGCGTGACGGGATCAGAGTTAACGATAGTGGGGAGGAGGGACCCCTCACTAGCACCTCTTAATGGAGAGGGGGTGCGCGCTTTCAAACGGCCGTTTGGTGCAGTGGGCCCAGGCTTAGTTTTACTTCAGTGGTATCAGGTTTGACCCAGCTCTTCTTACGACCCAGACATTTAAAAGTCCTTATTCTCTTGTTCTCCCCATTTATTTCACTGAGTGGCGAATCCGTGAAGTCATAGGATTTCCTTCTCTGTAAAGGATCTTGATTGAGGACCCTGTGTGTGCGTGTGTGTGTGTGAGCGTGTGTGTGAGCGTGTGTGTGAGCGTGTGTGTGAGCGTGTGTGTGAGCGTGTGTGTGAGCGTGTGTGTGCGCGCGTTTGTGTTTTGTTCATTTGTTCAGTATCACTTGTTCCAATTAGGGATCAAAGGTCAACCTACTGTTTTGAAATCCTTTTACACACACTATGACCTGTATGTTGTTGGCATTGGCCTGTTCATTTCTATATGATGCAGACATTGCAAAAGTGCACTTTGTAAATAATTCCATAGAACCAAATATTTGAGACAAAAAAGGGATGCTTCCACCCTTTTGTAGTCTGTGACTACAGCCAAATGTTGTGTCTCAAATGGCACCATCTTCCCTATGTAGTGCACTCCTTTTGTTGTGTGCCCTACATAGGGAAGTTGTGCCCTACATAGGCAATAGGGTGCCATTTGGGACTTACTCAGACAAAATAACTGTACTTCCGACCTTGTCATAAACCAATGCTATGTTTAGTTTAGTTCTCCCTATATAAATCAGTGTGTGGCTACGTTCCCTTTGTTGGGACAAATGTACATTACCTATATGCCAAAATAAATCACTGAGAGGAGTAAGAAACCGAGAATTCAGTCTGAAACGGAATCCATTTTGAATTTTCGACCGGCAGTTGAAAAATAGCCTCACATGCACATCAATACAGCGTTTAGTTCAGGACAAACATAAATCATCCTCTGTATTTGTTATTACTTAATTATACAGTTGTTACTGTAGCTCCGAAAGAATCCGGTCAAATAAATGTTAGTGGTCGACTGGTAAATCGCTGAGTAAGTTAGATTGAATTGGATGACGATGGACATTAAAACGCATTGCTAAGCAGATGGCTTCATCACACACTGCAATGATAACCAGTAGTCATAAGTACAGATCTAGGATCAGATAACCTAGCCCTAAAGTCTAGCCTTAACTGTTAGGTAGGAAGATTAGATCTGAACCTTGGTCAGTCGTTAGGGGCAGCTGCTATGTTATTAAGTGTGGCTGTCTGGGGATGTTATGAAACAGGTTCCCAGCATACACATATCAGGGATGTTGGAAGAGGTGTGTGTGTGTGTGTGTGTGTCTCTGTCTGTGTATGCCGTTCGAGCGTGTGTGTGTGTGTCTCCCTCTGTCTGTGTGTGCCAGGGTTTCCGTCAGGAAGTGTTAATTTACTGGACATTAGACAAACCGTATGCATTGGTTGCGTAACCTGATTAGGACATCCACCCACGGTGCTCAGAAGATTATTGTCTTTCATATTAACAGAACATGCAAGTCGAGGATGCAACAATGTGCAGTCCTTCCTACCCAATTCTGACTCCAATGCTTCCCACTGTTGAGTGTGGTAAATCTAGCACCTGCTACCATACTCTGTTCAAAGGCACTTACAGTGCATTCGGAAAGTATTCAGACTCCTTGACTTTTTTCCACATTTTGTTACCTTACAGCCTTATTCTAATTTAATTTGAATTGTTTTAAATAATCCCTCGTCAATCTACACACAACACCCCTTAATAACAAAGCAAGAATAAGTCTGCAGAGAAGAATGGGAGAAACTCCCCAAATACAGGTCTGCCAAGCTTGTAGCATCATTCCCCAAAAGACTAGAGGTTTTAATCTGCCAAATGTGCCTCAACAATGTACAGAGTAAAGGGTCTGAATACATGTCTAAAAACATGTTTTTGCTTTGTTATTATGGGGTGTTGTGTGTAGATTGACGAGGGATTATTTAAAACAATTCAAATTAAATTAGAATGAGGCTGTAACATAACAAAATGTGGAACCAGTCATGGGGTCTGAATAATTTCAGGATGCCCTGTAAATCTTTTGTCCGGCCCATTCACCCTCTGAATGGCTCACAATCACAATCCATGTCTCAATTGTCTCGAGGTTTAACACTCCTTCTTTAACCCGTCTCCTCCCCTTCATCTACACTGATTGAAGTGGATTTAACAGGTGGTATTAATATGGATTCATAGCTTTCCCCATGAATTGACCTGGTCTGTCATGGAAAGGGCCGTTGTTCCTAATGTTTTGTACACTCAGTGTCCTGTGTATTCACGCCCCTAAAGTGACCACTGCGCCCCGATAGGCGCAGTGGTCTAAGGCACTGCATCACTACAGATACTGGTTCAATCCCAGGCTGTGTTGCAGCCGGCCGCGACCGGGTGACCCATGAGGCGGCACACAATTGGCCCAGCATCGTCCGGGTTACGGGAGGGTTTGGCCAGCCGGTTTGTCCCTGTCCAATCCCACTCTAGCGACTCCTGTTGCGGGCCGGGGACATGCACGCTGACACGGTCACCAGGTGTACGGTGTTTCCTCCGACACATTGGTGCTGCTGGCTTCCGAGTTAAGTGGGCATTGTGTCAAGAAGCAGTGTGGCTTGGCGGGTTTTATTTCGGAGGACGCACGGCTCTCGACCTTCGCCTCCGTACGGGAGTTGCAGCGATGGGACAAGACTTTAACTACCAATTGGGTAGAAAAGGAGGGTATTTAAATTAAAAAATACAAATACATTAAAATCATATTGTAAAATAATTGATTGTGTCAGTGGCCTACACACACAGGACATTGAAAGTTTCTGAGTGACCTAGTTACAGTTTTGACTGCTGTCGGCTTGAAAATCTATGACAAGACTTACAAAATGGCTAACGAGCAGTGATCAACAACCAACTTGACAGATCTTGAAGAATTAAAAAAATAATAATGTGCAAATGTTGTACAATCCAGATGTGGAAAGTCTTAGAGACAAACAACCTCACAGCTCTAATCGCTGCCGAAGGTGATTCTGAAATGTGTTGACTCAATGGAGTGAATACTTATGGTACTGCATGTCAAACTAACATAAGCATTTTTCAATGGTAGGTCGCGCCCCCTATGGTCCCTGGTCAAAAGTAGTGCACAATAAAGGGAATAAGAGGCCATTTAGGGCAGAGGCGTAATGTTCCTTCTCCCCTTTGGTGAAGCAAAAGGTTTCATCTCAAACACCTTCGCCAAACGCTCCAGTTCAAAGGCTAACTGGGATCTTAGCTAGCCGCTCTGCTTATCTCATTTTCGGTCACTGCTAGTGGTCACCCACCACGTTCCACTCAGAGAACACTCAGCCTATGTCTGTGTCCCAAATGGGCCCATATTCGCTACGTAGTGTACTACTTTTGACCAGAGGGAATAGGAGGGCCATGTGGAACTCTTTGTTCTCCTCCAGAGACCAGAACAAAAAACAAACCCAAAGAAACATCCAGGCTGAGATGGATGAGAGAAGGAGAGAGCGAGAGAGGAGATGAATAGAGCGAGAGAGCAAGAGTTCCAGGAATTGAGCTGAGGGAGATTTGCAGACGAGCTGAAGCGTTGCCTACGCAGAGAGACAGGCGGACAGAGAGACAGTAGTGGAGCAGACAGTCGGACAGACAGACAGTAGTGGAGCAGACAGTCGGACAGACAGACAGTAGTGGAGCAGACAGTCAGACAGACAGCTCCAGTTTGACCATCTGTCAGTCTTACATCATGGCCCACCGTCTCACTACTTCCACCACAGCCCCACTTTTCTCCACACGGAGGCCCTGTCTGGAACACACAGCCTATGGCCCATACTCAAGAGCTGGGACAATAAACCCAAATTAAAACAACCATACCGATCACTTAAGCAGGCATTTTTCTGATTATTGTTCTTCAGATCTTCTCATGCTTTTCTTATGTGCACACAGTGAAAACCTTCTGCAATTTAGCCAAATTTCTCCCTTTCACTGTAGAGAAAGTTGCATCACCCAGCACCATAAACCCACTGCTGACGTTGTCATTGGCTACGTCCCAAATGGCACCGTCCCAAATGGCACCCTATTCAATTCATAGTGAAGTGCACTTCATGGGTAGTAGGGTGCAATTTGAGATTCAACCATTCTTTTTGAATCATAACTGACCTCAAGGTTGTTACATGGAAAGCAGCTGTTCCCTTTACAGAACCCCCTTCTAAACCCCTCCAACCCGATGAGACACTATTTTATATAGAGCCTTAAATCTCCTGCGCACTCCAGCAGAAACATAAATAAGAAATGTCCGATTTATTTCAAACTGACAGGCTTGAGAATCCATATTGGATGCGATGGGCTCGCCGTGCCGCGGCCGGCAGTTTCTCTCGCTTTCTCTCTCTCACTCTCTCTGTCCCTCTTGCTCTTTCTGTCCCTCTCTCCCTCTCGCTTTCTCTCTGTCCCTGTCTCTCTCTCTGTCCCTGTCTCTCTCGCTCTCTCTCTCTCTGTCCCTCTCTCCCTCTCGCTTTCTCTCTGTCCCTGTCTCTCTCTCTGTCCCTGTCTCTCTATCTCTCTGTCCCTGTCTCTCTCTCTCTCTATCTCTCTCTGTCCCTGTCTCTCTCTCTGTCCCTGTCTCTCTCGCTCTCTCTGTCCCTGTCTCTCTCTCTCTCTCTCTCTCTCTCTCTTTCTGTCCCTCTCTCTCTCTCTTTCTCTCTGTCCCTGTCTCTCTCTCTGTCCCTGTCTCTCTCGCTCTCTCTGTCCCTCTCTCTCTCTCTCTCTCTCTCTCTCTCTCTCTATCTCTCTCTGTCCCTCTCGCTCTCTGTCCCTCTCCCTCTCTGTCGCTCTTTTTCATTGACATGCTATGTTGCCATCTGTGGGCCCTAGTCCGCCCCCCACACACACACACACACAAACTCAACCCCACGTCCCATTCCCTACTTTAAGAGCCACTCTGCTGACATCTCCGGCCCTGTGGGGTGTGTGCGTTTCTTGTGTGTGTTTTCTTTGTGTGTGCGTGCCTGTGTGTGTGTGACTGGGGTGAGGCGAAGTGAGGTGAATCACTCTTGGCTGAAACGCCGGAGCAGGACAATGTGTCCTGTGTCTCTGGAAAGGACCAGCTGGAGTACAACTTACTTGTATACAAGTACAAATACCCCCTTCTTCATCCTCTACTTCTTCTTCATCCTCTACTTCTTCTGCATCCTCTACTTCTTCTTCTGCTTCTTCTTCATCTTCTTCTTCTTCATCCTCTGCTTCTTCTTCATCCTCTGCTTCTTCTTCTTCTTCTGCTTCTTCTTCATCCTCTGCTTCTGCTTCTTCTTCATCCTCTGCTTCTGCTTCTTCTTCACCCTCTGCTTCTTCTTCACCCTCTGCTTCTGCTTCTTCTTCACCCTCTGCTTCTTCTTCTTCTTCATCCTCTGCTTCTTCTTCTTCTTCATCCTCTGCTTCTTCTTCTTCTTCACCCTCTGCTTCTTCTTCATCTTCTTCACCCTCTGCTTCTTCTTCTTCTTCTTCACCCTCTGCTTCTTCTTCATCCTCTGCTTCTTCTTCATCCTCTGCTTCTTCTTCATCCTCTGCTTCTTCTTCTTCTTCATCCTCTGCTTCTTCTTCTTCTTCATCCTCTGCTTCTTCTTCTTCTTCTTCATCCTCTCTTCTTCTTCCTCTTCTTCTTCATCCTCTGCTTCTTCTTCTTCTTCATCCTCTGCTTCTTCTTCTTCTTCATCACCCTCTGCTTCTTCTTCTTCTTCATCCTCTGCTTCCTCTTCTTCTTCTTCATCCTCTGCTTCTTCTTCTTCTTCATCCTCTGCTTCTTCTTCTTCATCCTCTGCTTCTTCTTCTTCTTCATCCTCTGCTTCTTCTTCTTCTTCATCCTCTGCTTCTTCTTCTTCTTCATCCTCTGCTTCTTCTTCTTCTTCATCCTCTGCTTCTTCTTCTTCTTCATCCTCTGCTTCTTCTTCTTCTTCATCCTCTGCTTCTTCTTCTTCTTCATCCTCTGCTTCTTCTTCTTCTTCATCCTCTGCTTCTTCTTCTTCTTCATCCTCTGCTTCTTCTTCTTCTTCATCCTCTGCTTCTTCTTCATCTTCTTCATCCTCTGCTTCTTCTTCATCTTCTTCACCCTCTGCTTCTTCTTCATCTTCTTCACCCTCTGCTTCTTCATCTTCTTCACCCTCTGCTTCTTCATCTTCTTCACCCTCTGCTTCTTCTTCTTCATCTTCTTCACCCTCTCTTCTTCTTCTTCATCTTCTTCACCCTCTGCTTCATCTTCTTCATCTTCTTCACCCTCTGCTTCTTCTTCATCTTCTTCACCCTCTGCTTCTTCTTCATCTTCTTCACCCTCTGCTTCTTCTTCTTCTTCTTCTTCATCCTCTGCTTCTTCTTCTTCATCTTCTTCACCCTCTGCTTCTTCTTCATCTTCTTCACCCTCTGCTTCTTCTTCATCTTCTTCACCCTCTGCTTCTTCTTCTTCATCTTCTTCACCCTCTGCTTCTTCTTCTTCATCTTCTTCACCCTCTGCTTCTTCTTCTTCATCTTCTTCACCCTCTGCTTCTTCATCTTCTTCACCCTCTGCTTCTTCTTCTTCATCTTCTTCACCCTCTGCTTCTTCTTCTTCATCTTCTTCACCCTCTGCTTCTTCTTCTTCATCTTCTTCACCCTCTGCTTCTTCTTCTTCATCTTCTTCACCCTCTGCTTCTTCTTCTTCATCTTCTTCACCCTCTGCTTCTTCTTCTTCATCTTCTTCACCCTCTGCTTCTTCTTCATCTTCTTCACCCTCTGCTTCTTCTTCTTCTTCTTCTTCATCCTCTGCTTCTTCTTCTTCATCTTCTTCACCCTCTGCTTCTTCTTCTTCTTCTTCACCCTCTGCTTCTTCTTCTTCTACTTCTTCATCCTCTGCTTCTTCTTCATCCTCTGCTTCTTCTTCTTCTTCACTCTGCTTCTTCTTCTTCTTCATCCTCTGCTTCTTCTTCTTCATCCTCTGCTTCTTCTTCTTCATCTTCTTCTTCTTCATCCTCTGCTTCTTCTTCTTCATCCTCTGCTTCTTCTTCTTCATCCTCTGCTTCTTCTTCTTCACCCTCTGCTTCTTCTTCTTCTTCTTCATCCTCTGCTTCTTCATCTTCTTCACCCTCTGCTTCTTCATCTTCTTCACCCTCTGCTTCTTCTTCTTCTTCACCCTCTGCTTCTTCTTCATCCTCTGCTTCTTCTTCACCCTCTGCTTCTTCTTCTTCTTCATCTTCTTCACCCTCTGCTTCTTCTTCTTCTTCATCTTCTTCACCCTCTGCTTCTTCTTCTTCATCTTCTTCACCCTCTGCTTCTTCTTCTTCATCTTCTTCACCCTCTGCTTCTTCTTCTTCATCTTCTTCATCCTCTGCTTCTTCTTCTTCATCTTCTTCACCCTCTGCTTCTTCTTCTTCTTCACCCTCTGCTTCTTCTTCTTCTTCCTCTGCTTCTTCTTCTTCATCCTCTGCTTCTTCTTCTTCTTCATCCTCTGCTTCTTCTTCTTCATCCTCTGCTTCTTCTTCTTCTTCATCCTCTGCTTCTTCTTCTTCATCCTCTGCTTCTTCTTCTTCTTCATCCTCTGCTTCTTCTTCTTCATCCTCTGCTTCTTCTTCTTCACCCTCTGCTTCTTCTTCTTCACCCTCTGCTTCTTCTTCTTCTTCTTCATCCTCTGCTTCTTCATCTTCTTCACCCTCTGCTTCTTCATCTTCTTCACCCCTCTGCTTCTTCTTCATCTTCTTCACCCTCTGCTTCTTCTTCTTCTTCACCCTCTGCTTCTTCTTCATCCTCTGCTTCTTATTCATCCTCTGCTTCTTCTTCATCCTCTGCTTCTTCTTCATCCTCTGCTTCTTCTTCTTCTTCATCCTCTGCTTCCTCTTCTTCTTCATCCTCTGCTTCTTCTTCTTCTTCTTCTTCTTCATCCTCTGCTTCTTCTTCTTCTTCATCCTCTGCTTCCTCTTCTTCTTCATCCTCTGCTTCCTCTTCTTCTTCATCCTCTGCTTCTTCTTCTTCTTCATCCTCTGCTTCTTCTTCTTCTTCATCCTCTGCTTCCTCTTCTTCTTCATCCTCTGCTTCCTCTTCTTCTTCATCCTCTGCTTCTTCTTCTTCTTCATCCTCTGCTTCTTCTTCTTCTTCATCCTCTGCTTCTTCTTCTTCATCCTCTGCTTCTTCTTCTTCTTCATCCTCTGCTTCTTCTTCTTCACCCTCTGCTTCTTCTTCTTCTTCTTCATCCTCTTCTTCTTCTTCTTCATCCTCTGCTTCTTCTTCTTCTTCATCCTCTGCTTCTTCTTCTTCTTCATCCTCTGCTTCTTCTTCTTCTTCATCCTCTGCTTCTTCTTCTTCTTCACCCTCTGCTTCTTCTTCTTCTTCACCCTCTGCTTCTTCTTCTTCACCCTCTGCTTCTTCTTCATCCTCTGCTTCTTCTTCATCCTCTGCTTCTTCTTCATCCTCTGCTTCTTCTTCTTCTTCATCCTCTGCTTCTTCTTCATCCTCTGCTTCTTCTTCTTCTTCATCCTCTGCTTCTTCTTCATCCTCTGCTTCTTCTTCTTCTTCTTCTTCATCCTCTGCTTCTTCTTCTTCTTCATCCTCTGCTTCTTCTTCTTCTTCATCCTCTGCTTCTTCTTCTTCTTCATCCTCTGCTTCTTCTTCTTCTTCATCCTCTGCTTCTTCTTCTTCTTCATCCTCTGCTTCTTCATCTTCTTCATCCTCTGCTTCTTCATCTTCTTCACCCTCTGCTTCTTCTTCATCTTCTTCACCCTCTGCTTCTTCTTCATCTTCTTCACCCTCTGCTTCTTCATCTTCTTCACCCTCTGCTTCTTCATCTTCTTCACCCTCTGCTTCTTCTTCATCCTCTGCTTCTTCTTCATCCTCTGCTTCTTATTCATCCTCTGCTTCTTCTTCATCCTCTGCTTCTTCTTCATCCTCTGCTTCTTCTTCATCCTCTGCTTCTTCTTCTTCTTCATCCTCTGCTTCCTCTTCTTCTTCATCCTCTGCTTCCTCTTCTTCTTCATCCTCTGTTCTTCTTCTTCTTCATCCTCTGCTTCCTCTTCTTCTTCATCCTCTGCTTCCTCTTCTTCTTCATCCTCTGCTTCCTCTTCTTCTTCATCCTCTGCTTCTTCTTCTTCTTCATCCTCTGCTTTTTCTTCTTCATCCTCTGCTTCTTCTTCTTCTTCATCCTCTGCTTCTTCTTCTTCTTCATCCTCTGCTTCTTCTTCTTCTTCATCCTCTGCTTCTTCTTCTTCTTCATCCTCTGCTTCTTCTTCTTCATCCTCTGCTTCTTCTTCTTCTTCATCCTCTGCTTCTTCTTCTTCATCCTCTGCTTCTTCTTCTTCTTCATCCTCTGCTTCTTCTTCTTCATCCTCTGCTTCTTCTTCTTCTTCACCCTCTGCTTCTTCTTCTTCTTCTTCATCCTCTGCTTCTTCATCTTCTTCACCCTCTGCTTCTTCTTCTTCTTCACCCTCTGCTTCTTCTTCTTCTTCACCCTCTGCTTCTTCTTCATCCTCTGCTTCTTCTTCATCCTCTGCTTCTTATTCATCCTCTGCTTCTTCTTCATCCTCTGCTTCTTCTTCATCCTCTGCTTCTTCTTCATCCTCTGCTTCTTCTTCTTCTTCTTCTTCATCCTCTGCTTCTTCTTCTTCTTCATCCTCTGCTTCCTCTTCTTCTTCATCCTCTGCTTCTTCTTCTTCTTCATCCTCTGCTTCTTCTTCTTCTTCATCCTCTGCTTCTTCTTCTTCTTCATCCTCTGCTTCTTCTTCTTCTTCATCCTCTGCTTCTTCTTCTTCTTCATCCTCTGCTTCTTCTTCTTCTTCATCCTCTGCTTCTTCTTCTTCTTCCTCTGCTGCTTCTTCATCTTCTTCACCCGCTGCTTCTTCTTCTTCATCTTCTTCACCCTCTGCTTCACCCTCTGCTTCTTCTTCTTCATCTGCTTCACCCTCTGCTTCACCCTCTGCTTCTTCTTCTTCATCTGCTTCACCCTCTGCTTCATCTTCTTCATCTTCTTCACCCTCTGCTTCTTCTTCATCTTCTTCACCCTCTGCTTCTTCTTCTTCATCTTCACCCTCTGCTTCTTCTTCATCTTCTTCACCCTCTGCTTCATCTTCTTCATCTTCTTCACCCTCTGCTTCTTCTTATTCATCTACTTCACCCTCTGCTTCTTCTTCATCTTCTTCACCCTCTGCTTCTTCTTCTTCATCTTCTTCATCCTCTGCTTCTTCTTCTTCATCTTCTTCACCCTCTGCTTCTTCTTCTTCTTCTTCTTCATCCTCTGCTTCTTCTTCTTCATCTTCTTCACCCTCTGCTTCTTCTTCTTCATCTTCTTCACCCTCTGCTTCTTCTTCTTCTTCACCCTCTGCTTCTTCTTCTTCTTCTCCCTCTGCTTCTTCTTCTTCTTCACCCTCTGCTTCTTCTTCTTCTTCATCCTCTGCTTCTTCTTCTTCTTCATCCTCTGCTTCTTCTTCTTCTTCATCCTCTGCTTCTTCTTCTTCTTCATCCTGCTTCTTCTTCTTCTTCATCCTCTGCTTCTTCATCTTCTTCATCCTCTGCTTCTTCTTCTTCATCTTCTTCACCCTCTGCTTCTTCTTCTTCTTCACCCTCTGCTTCTTCTTCTTCATCTTCTTCACCCGCTGCTTCTTCTTCTTCATCTTCTTCACCCTCTGCTTCACCCTCTGCTTCTTCTTCTTCATCTGCTTCACCCTCTGCTTCATCTTCTTCATCTTCTTCACCCTCTGCTTCTTCTTCATCTTCTTCACCCTCTGCTTCTTCTTCTTCATCTTCACCCTCTGCTTCTTCTTCATCTTCTTCACCCTCTGCTTCATCTTCTTCATCTTCTTCACCCTCTGCTTCTTCTTCTTCATCTTCTTCACCCTCTGCTTCTTCTTCTTCATCTACTTCACCCTCTGCTTCTTCTTCATCTTCTTCACCCTCTGCTTCTTCTTCTTCTTCTTCTTCATCCTCTGCTTCTTCTTCTTCATCTTCTTCACCCTCTGCTTCTTCTTCTTCTTCACCCTCTGCTTCTTCTTCTTCACCCTCTGCTGCTTCTTCTTCTTCTTCACCCTCTGCTTCTTCTTCTTCTTCACCCTCTGCTTCTTCTTCTTCTTCACCCTCTGCTTCTTCTTCTTCTTCACCCTCTGCTTCTTCTTCTTCTTCATCCTCTGCTTCTTCTTCTTCTTCATCCTCTGCTTCTTCTTCTTCTTCATCCTCTTCTTCTTCTTCTTCATCCTCTGCTTCTTCTTCTTCTTCATCCTCTGCTTCTTCTTCTTCTTCTTCTGCTTCTTCTTCTTCTTCTTCTTCTTCTTCTTCTTCTTCTTCTGCTTCTTCTTCTTCTTCTTCTGCTTCTTCATCCTCTGCTTCTTCTTCACCCTCTGCTTCTTCTTCTTCTTCACCCTCTGCTTCTTCTTCTTCATCTTCTTCACCCTCTGCTTCTTCTTCACCCTCTGCTTCTTCTTCTTCACCCTCTGCTTCTTCTTCACCCTCTGCTTCTTCTTCTTCATCCTCTGCTTCTTCTTCATCTTCTTCATCCACTGCTTCTTCTTCTTCATCTTCTTCATCCTCTGCTTCTTCTTCTTCATCCTCTGCTTCTTCTTCTTCATCCTCTGCTTCTTCTTCTTCATCCTCTGCTTCTTCTTCTTCATCCTCTGCTTCTTCTTCTTCTTCTTCTTCTTCTTCACCCTCTGCTTCTTCTTCTTCTTCACCCTCTGCTTCTTCTTCTTCTTCACCCTCTGCTTCTTCTTCTTCTTCACCCTCTGCTTCTTCTTCTTCTTCACCCTCTGCTTCTTCTTCTTCTTCACCCTCTGCTTCTTCTTCTTCTTCACCCTCTGCTTCTTCTTCTTCTTCACCCTCTGCTTCTTCTTCTTCTTCACCCTCTGCTTCTTCTTCTTCTTCACCCTCTGCTTCTTCTTCTTCTTCACCCTCTGCTTCTTCTTCTTCTTCACCCTCTGCTTCTTCTTCTTCTTCACCCTCTGCTTCTTCTTCTTCTTCATCCTCTGCTGCTTCTTCTTCTTCATCCTCTGCTGCTTCTTCTTCTTCATCCTCTGCTGCTTCTTCTTCTTCATCCTCTGCTTCTGCTTCTTCTTCTTCTTCTTCTTCATCCTCTGCTTCTTCTTCTTCTTCTTCTTCTTCATCCTCTGCTTCTTCTTCTTCTTCTTCACCCTCTGCTTCTTCTTCTTCATCTTCTTCATCCTCTGCTTCTTCTTCTTCTTCATCCTCTGCTTCTTCTTCTTCTTCTTCTTCTTCATCTTCTTCATCCTCTGCTTCTTCTTCTTCTTCACCCTCTGCTTCTTCTTCTTCTTCACCCTCTGCTTCTTCTTCTTCATCTTCTTCATCCTCTGCTTCTTCTTCTTCTTCATCCTCTGCTTCTTCTTCTTCATCTTCTTCACCCTCTGCTTCTTCTTCTTCATCTTCTTCACCCTCTGCTTCTTCTTCTTCTTCATCCTCTGCTTCTTCATCTTCTTCACCTTCTTCTTCATCTTCTTCACCCTCTGCTTCTTCTTCTTCTTCATCCTCTGCTTCTTCTTCTTCATCTTCTTCACCCTCTGCTTCTTCTTCTTCTTCACCCTCTGCTTCTTCTTCTTCTTCACCCTCTGCTGCTTCTTCTTCTTCTTCACCCTCTGCTTCTTCTTCTTCTTCTTCACCCTCTGCTTCTTCTTCTTCTTCACCCTCTGCTTCTTCTTCTTCACCCTCTGCTTCTTCTTCTTCTTCACCCTCTGCTTCTTCTTCTTCATCCTCTGCTTCTTCTTCTTCATCCTCTGCTTCTTCTTCTTCATCCTCTGCTTCTTCTTCTTCATCCTCTGCTTCTTCTTCTTCATCCTCTGCTTCTTCTTCTTCTTCTTCATCCTCTGCTTCTTCTTCTTCTTCTGCTTCTTCTTCTTCCTCTGCTTCTTCTTCTGCTTCTTCTTCTTCTTCTTCTTCTTCTGCTTCTTCATCCTCTGCTTCTTCTTCACCCTCTGCTTCTTCTTCTTCTTCACCCTCTGCTTCTTCTTCTTCATCTTCTTCACCCTCTGCTTCTTCTTCTTCATCCTCTGCTTCTTCTTCTTCATCTTCTTCATCTTCTTCATCCTCTGCTTCTTCTTCTTCATCCTCTGCTTCTTCTTCTGCTTTCTTCATCCTCTGCTTCTTCATCCTCTGCTTCTTCTTCTTCTTCATCCTCTCTTCTTTCTTCTTCTTCACCCTCTGCTTCTTCTTCTTCTTCACCTCTGCTTCTTCTTCTTCTTCACCCTCTGCTTCTTCTTCTTCTTCACCCTCTGCTTCTTCTTCTTCTTCACCCTCTGCTTCTTCTTCTTCTTCACCCTCTGCTTCTTCTTCTTCTTCATCCTCTGCTTCTTCTTCTTCTTCATCCTCTGCTTCTTCTTCTTCTTCATCCTCTGCTTCTTCTTCTTCTTCATCCTCTGCTTCTTCTTCTTCTTCACCCTCTGCTTCTTCTTCTTCTTCACCCTCTGCTTCTTCTTCTTCTTCACCCTCTGCTTCTTCTTCTTCTTCATCCTCTGCTTCTTCTTCTTCTTCATCCTCTGCTTCTTCTTCTTCTTCATCCTCTGCTTCTTCTTCTTCTTCATCCTCTGCTTCTTCTTCTTCTTCATCCTCTGCTTCTTCTTCTTCTTCATCCTCTGCTGCTTCTTCTTCTTCATCCTCTGCTTCTGCTTCTTCTTCTTCTTCTTCTTCTTCATCCTCTGCTTCTTCTTCTTCTTCTTCACCCTCTGCTTCTTCTTCTTCATCTTCTTCATCCTCTGCTTCTTCTTCTTCATCCTCTGCTTCTTCTTCTTCTTCATCTTCTTCATCCTCTGCTTCTTCTTCTTCTTCTTCTTCATCTTCTTCATCCTCTGCTTCTTCTTCTTCATCCTCTGCTTCTTCTTCTTCACCCTCTGCTTCTTCTTCTTCACCCTCTGCTTCTTCTTCTTCACCCTCTGCTTCTTCTTCTTCTTCTTCACCCTCTGCTTCTTCTTCTTCTTCTTCACCCTCTGCTGCTTCTTCTTCTTCTTCATCCTCTGCTGCTTCTTCTTCTTCACCCTCTGCTGCTTCTTCTTCTTCACCCTCTGCTTCTTCTGCTTCTTCACCCTCTGCTTCTTCTGCTTCTTCACCCTCTGCTTCTTCTGCTTCTTCACCCTCTGCTTCTTCTTCTTCATCTTCTTCACCCTCTGCTTCTTCTTCACCCTCTGCTTCTTCTTCTTCATCCTCTGCTTCTTCTTCTTCATCTTCTTCATCCACTGCTTCTTCTTCTTCATCTTCTTCATCCTCTGCTTCTTCTTCTTCATCCTCTGCTTCTTCTTCTTCTTCACCCTCTGCTTCTTCTTCTTCTTCACCCTCTGCTTCTTCTTCTTCTTCACCCTCTGCTTCTTCTTCTTCTTCACCCTCTGCTTCTTCTTCTTCTTCACCCTCTGCTTCTTCTTCTTCTTCACCCTCTGCTTCTTCTTCTTCTTCATCCTCTGCTTCTTCTTCTTCTTCATCCTCTGCTTCTTCTTCACCCTCTGCTTCTTCTTCTTCATCCTCTGCTTCTTCTTCTTCATCTTCTTCATCCACTGCTTCTTCTTCTTCATCTTCTTCATCCTCTGCTTCTTCTTCTTCATCCTCTGCTGTCTTCTTCTTCTTCACCCTCTGCTTCTTCTTCTTCTTCACCCTCTGCTTCTTCTTCTTCTTCACCCTCTGCTTCTTCTTCTTCTTCACCCTCTGCTTCTTCTTCTTCTTCACCCTCTGCTTCTTCTTCTTCTTCATCCTCTGCTTCTTCTTCTTCTTCATCCTCTGCTTCTTCTTCTTCTTCTTCATCCTCTGCTTCTTCTTCTTCATCCTCTGCTTCTTCTTCTTCTTCATCCTCTGCTTCTTCTTCTTCTTCATCCTCTGCTTCTTCTTCTTCTTCATCCTCTGCTTCTTCTTCTTCTTCATCCTCTGCTTCTTCTTCTTCATCCTCTGCTTCTGCTTCTTCTTCTTCATCCTCTGCTTCTTCTGCTTCTGCTTCTTCTTCTTCTTCTTCACCCTCTGCTTCTTCTTCTTCATCTTCTTCATCCTCTGCTTCTTCTTCTTCATCCTCTGCTTCTTCTTCTTCTTCATCTTCTTCATCCTCTGCTTCTTCTTCTTCTTCTTCATCTTCTTCATCCTCTGCTTCTTCTTCTTCTTCACCCTCTGCTTCTTCTTCTTCTTCACCCTCTGCTTCTTCTGCTTCTTCACCCTCTGCTTCTTCTGCTTCTTCACCCTCTGCTTCTTCTGCTTCTTCACCCTCTGCTTCTTCTTCTTCTTCTTCCTCTGCTTCTTCTTCTTCTTCTTCACCCTCTGCTTCTTCTTCTTCTTCATCCTCTGCTGCTTCTTCTTCTTCTTCTTCACCCTCTGCTGCTTCTTCTTCTTCTTCTTCATCCTCTTCTTCTTCTTCTTCACCCTCTGCTGCTTCTTCTTCTTCTTCTTCATCCTCTGCTGCTTCTTCTTCTTCTTCTTCATCCTCTGCTGCTTCTTCTTCATCCTCTGCTTCTTCTTCTGCTTCTTCATCCTCTGCTTCTTCATCCTCTGCTTCTTCTTCTTCTTCACCCTCTGCTTCTTCTTCTTCTTCACCCTCTGCTTCTTCTTCTTCTTCACCCTCTGCTTCTTCTTCTTCTTCATCCTCTGCTTCTTCTTCTTCTTCATCCTCTGCTTCTTCTTCTTCTTCATCCTCTGCTTCTTCTTCTTCTTCATCCTCTGCTGCTTCTTCTTCTTCATCCTCTGCTGCTTCTTCTTCTTCATCCTCTGCTTCTGCTTCTTCTTCTTCATCCTCTGCTGCTTCTTCTTCTTCATCCTCTGCTTCTGCTTCTTCTTCTTCATCCGCTGCTTCTTCTTCTTCATCCTCTGCTTCTTCTTCTTCTTCATCCTCTGCTGCTTCTTCTTCTTCATCCTCTGCTTCTGCTGCTTCTTCTTCTTCATCCTCTGCTTCTTCTTCTTCTTCTTCATCCTCTGCTTCTGCTGCTTCTTCTTCTTCATCCTCTGCTTCTTCTTCTTCTTCTTCACCCTCTGCTTCTTCTTCATCTTCTTCATCCTCTGCTTCTTCTTCTTCATCCTCTGCTTCTTCTTCTTCTTCTTCATCTTCTTCATCTTCTTCATCCTCTGCTGCTTCTTCTTCTTCTTCTTCTTCTTCATCTTCTTCATCCTCTGCTTCTTCTTCTTCTTCACCCTCTGCTTCTTCTTCTTCATCTTCTTCATCCTCTGCTTCTTCTTCTTCACCCTCTGCTTCTTCTTCTTCTTCTTCACCCTCTGCTGCTTCTTCTTCTTCTTCACCCTCTGCTGCTTCTTCTTCTTCTTCACCCTCTGCTGCTTCTTCTTCTTCTTCACCCTCTGCTGCTTCTTCTTCTTCTTCACCCTCTGCTTCTTCTTCTTCTTCACCCTCTGCTTCTTCTTCTTCTTCACCCTCTGCTTCTTCTTCTTCTTCACCCTCTGCTTCTTCTTCTTCTTCACCCTCTGCTTCTTCTTCTTCTTCACCCTCTGCTGCTTCTTCTTCTTCTTCACCCTCTGCTTCTTCTTCTTCTTCACCCTCTGCTTCTTCTTCTTCTTCACCCTCTGCTTCTTCTTCTTCTTCACCCTCTGCTTCTTCACCCTCTGCTTCTTCTTCTTCTTCTTCACCCTCTGCTGCTTCTTCTTCTTCTTCATCCTCTGCTGCTTCTTCTTCTTCACCCTCTGCTGCTTCTTCTTCTTCACCCTCTGCTTCTTCTTCTTCTTCACCCTCTGCTTCTTCTTCTTCTTCACCCTCTGCTTCTTCTTCTTCTTCACCCTCTGCTTCTTCTTCTTCTTCACCCTCTGCTTCTTCTTCTTCTTCACCCTCTGCTTCTTCTTCTTCTTCACCCTCTGCTTCTTCTTCTTCTTCACCCTCTGCTTCTTCTTCTTCTTCACCCTCTGCTTCTTCTTCTTCACCCTCTGCTTCTTCTTCTTCTTCTTCACCCTCTGCTTCTTCTTCTTCACCCTCTGCTTCTTCTTCTTCTTCTTCACCCTCTGCTTCTTCTTCTTCACCCTCTGCTTCTTCTTCTTCTTCATCCTCTGCTGCTTCTTCTTCTTCTTCTTCATCCTCTGCTGCTTCTTCTTCATCTTCTTCACCCTCTGCTTCTTCTTCTTCACCCTCTGCTTCTTCTTCTTCACCCTCTGCTTCTTCATCCTCTGCTTCTTCTTCTGCTTCTTCTTCATCCTCTACTTCGCCGTTACACTGGGTCCCAGTGTTTGTGTTCTCCTTTCCAGCAGCCTCAGTTCTCCTCTTCCACTCACTCACTCACTCACTCTCTCACCTCTCGCTCTCACCTCTCGCTCTCAACTCTCGCTCTCACCTCTTGCTCTCAACTCTCGCTCTCACCTCTCGCTCTCACCTCTCGCTCTCACCTCTCGCTCTCACCTCTCGCTCTCACCTCTCGCTCTCACCTCTCGCTCTCACCTCTCGCTCTCACCTCTCGCTCTCACCTCTCGCTCTCACCTCTCGCTCTCACCTCTCGCTCTCACCTCTCGCTCTCACCTCTCGCTCTCACCTCTCGCTCACCTCTCGCTCTCACCTCTCGCTCTCACCTCTCGCTCTCACCTCTCGCTCTCACCTCTCGCTCTCACCTCTCGCTCTCACCTCTCGCTCTCACCTCTCGCTCTCACCTCTCTCACCTCGCTCTCACCTCTCGCTCTCACCTCTCGCTCTCACCTCTCGCTCTCACCTCTCGCTCTCACCTCTCGCTCTCACCTCTCGCTCTCACCTCTCGCTCTCACCTCTCGCTCTCACCTCTCTCTCACCTCTCGCTCTCACCTCTCGCTCTCACCTCTAGCTCTCACCTCTCGCTCTCACCTCTCGCTCTCACCTCTCGCTCTCACCTCTCGCTCTCACCTCTCGCTCTCACCTCTCGCTCTCACCTCTCGCTCTCACCTCTCGCTCTCACCTCTCGCTCTCACCTCTCGCTCTCACCTCTCTCTCACCTCTCGCTCTCACCTCTCTCTCAACTCTCGCTCTCACCTCTCTCAACTCTCGCTCTCACCTCTCTCTCAACTCTCGCTCTCACCTCTCTCTCAACTCTCGCTCTCACCTCTCGCTCTCACCTCTCGCTCTCACCTCTCGCTCTCACCTCTCTCTCAACTCTCGCTCTCACCTCTCGCTCTCACCTCTCGCTCTCAACTCTCGCTCTCACCTCTCGCTCTCACCTCTCGCTCTCACCTCTCGCTCTCACCTCTCGCTCTCACCTCTCGCTCTCACCTCTCGCTCTCACCTCTCGCTCTCACCTCTCGCTCTCACCTCTCGCTCTCACCTCTCGCTCTCACCTCTCGCTCTCACCTCTCGCTCTCAACTCTCGCTCTCACCTCTCGCTCTCACCTCTCGCTCTCACCTCTCGCTCTCAACTCTCGCTCTCACCTCTCGCTCTCACCTCTCGCTCAACTCTCGCTCTCAACTCTCGCTCTCACCTCTCTCTCACCTCTCGCTCTCACCTCTCGCTCTCACCTCTCGCTCTCACCTCTCGCTCTCAACTCTCGCTCTCAACTCTCGCTCTCACCTCTCTCTCAACTCTCGCTCTCACCTCTCTCTCAACTCTCGCTCTCAACTCTCGCTCTCACCTCTCTCACGCTCGCTCTTCTCTCACATCTCTCACCTCTCTCTCACATTTCTCAACTCTCGCTCTCACCTCTCTCTTTAAATTTCAATTCAATTTTTTTATTGGCATGATGTAACAATGTACATATTGCCAAAGCTTACTTTGGAAATGTACAATATTAAAATAATAATAATCAATATTGTCAATGGGACAATGCTAACAAATATAATCATGGGTCAAAATAACCATACATTGAACAATAACAATAAGCACAGAGGTCATGTGCAAGTTGGTTGGTCTGTTAGACATTGTCCCTCATCTTGTGGCAGGCAGCTATGTAGTGCGCTGGCCAGGTCGCAGTTGTAAATGAGAACTTGTTCTCAACTGGCCGACCTGGTTAAATAAAGTCAGATCTAGATGTGGCCACTCTGGAACCAGGTTGCTTGGCATGCAGCACATACATGTGTGCAGGCTTGTGCAAGTGTGTGTGTGTGTGATTGTGCGCGCCCTGAACGTGACTCCCGTTGAGCTGCAACCAAACACACACACACACACACACACTCCCTTTCTCTGCTGCTTCCATGGACAGAGTCATGATGGTAATGACTTGTATCTTCCCATACTGGTACCTGACTCTCCCCACTAATTACACTTGTATAGCTTTAGTTTTTATATAAATAACCACTTGTTAATCACTTTTATATCGGTGATCGTCACATAAAAAGCCGCCCATATGGGTCGTCTAATATATTGTGTGAGGCATTAAATTGGTGCTGAATTACAGTTTTATGGCGCAGGCTGTCCAGGCCGTGATTGATACCAGTGACACTTGGCCTGAGAGGGGATGTGTGGCTGTGTTTGGCCATTCCATAAATGTACCTAACTCTCTGTAGGATGGTGATGGAGCGAGCAGAGCTTTCCGCTAGTGTTCTCAACTTCCCCATGGCTCAGCATAGGGCCAGGCTAGCAAGCAACCCAGACCTGGGTGTGGAAAGGGTTTTTCTTTTAAATAGTTTAGGTTTGCTTCATTTATCTTAGTGGGTTTTGCACTTTGGGGGGTATTCCATTGGTTCCATTATGCTGCGGCAAGCTAGGCCAATATCAAAGATCACAAAACTGTTTTCGACCCAGGTCTGATAGAAAACGTGTGGGTTTGATGCATTCCCACCTTGACACTTTCAATGCATACAATTTGCATTCATAGTACATCACATGAAGAAGGTGTAGCCAAGAGCGTCATAAGACTTGCTGTGAGCAGTCATTACAGCTCATAGCTCCTTATAGCAGCTCATATAAATGCACAATGTACTCATAACACATTGGTGGCTAATAGGAACTAAGGAGTCCCAGAAGGTCTCGAGGCTCCATGGAATGGCCTGTGTTTTGCTTTCAGGTGATTTCTGACTTTGTTTTGTTTGGCGGTGCCAATCCTTTTCCCTGTTGCGCACACACACACACACACACACACACACACACACATACATGAACGTAGCCACAAACACACACACTCATGAACACACACACAGGACGCGTGCATGCACGAACACACACACACACACAGAACAACTGTTTCTCCCCAGATCAGCTCCATTCACCTCCTTTGCTTTATTGGCTATGGACTGTTCAAGGACACGGCTAATGTTGCTAGTGGTTACTGTTAGCGAAGTGACCCGTCAGAAACCTGTCACATTTTGTGTGAAAGACAGACCCAGAGACATCTTTTCTGGAACTGCTGTTTCTACACCACATGCGTGTGCCACTGTTTGTCAGTGTGAACACGCGATTGTCAACAATGCTTGTGACTGTGCTTGTGACTCTCGTTCTTTGTCATGTCTCTCATTATTTCACTCTCCTCTCTTTCTTTCTCTCTATTTCTCTCTACTTTCTTTCTCTCTACTTTCTTTTCTTTCTCTTGCTATCAGTCTCTCTCTCTTCTTGTCCCCCTGTTCTCCATCCTTCTGACTCGGATGACTACGGTTCAATTTCCAAGCTATCTTTCCTTGTTTTAGAGTTTTAGAGTCCTGTTTATCTCTTTTTAAACTTCTCATGATATACACTGCTCAAAAAAATAAAGGGAACACTTAAACAACACAATGTAACTCCAAGTCAATCACACTTCTGTGAAATCAAACTGTCCACTTAGGAAGCAACACTGATTGACAATACATTTCACATGCTGTTGTGCAAATGGAATAGACAACAGGTGGAAATTATAGGCAATTAGCAAGACACCCCCAATAAAGGAGTGGTTCTGCAGGTGGTGACCACAGACCTCTTCTCAGTTCCTATGCTTCCTGGCTGATGTTTTGGTCACTTTTGAATGCTGGCGGTGCTTTCACTCTAGTGGTAGCATGAGACGGAGTCTACAACCCACACAAGGGGCTCAGGTAGTGCAGCTCATCCAGGATGGAACATCAATGCGAGCTGTGGCAAGTTTGCTGTGTCTGTCAGCGTAGTGTCCAGAGCATGGAGGCGCTACCAGGAGACAGGCCAGTACATCAGGAGACGTGGAGGAGGCCGTAGGAGGGCAAAATACACTGAATGTACAAAACATTAGGAACATCCTCCTAATATTGAGTTGCACCCCTGTTTGTCCTCAGAACAGCCTCAATTTGTTGAGGCATGGACTCTACAAGGTGTCAAGAGTTCCACAGGGATGTTGGCCCCCATGTTGGCTCCAATGCTTCCCACAGTTGTGTCAAGTTGGCTGGATGTCCTTTCATCTACACTGATTGAAGTGGATTTAACAGGTGACATCAATAAGGGAAGACCACCTGGATTCACCTGGTCAGTCTGTCATGGAAAGAACAAGTGTTCCTAATGTTTCGTACACTCAGTGTAAGTTGTAGTGACTGAATAGACGCTGAAGCAAGCACACTAAGTGCTGGTATCAGTTGTTGAGGCAGCCCTACAGAGGTGATGCATAGCCCTCCCATCTCTCTCTCTCTCTCTCTCTCTCCCCCTCTCTATCTTTCCATATCTCCTACTCTCTCACTACCTCCCACCTTCTCTTTCTTTCTCCCTCTCTCACTACCTCTCACCCTCATTTTCTTTCTCCCTCTCTCACTACCTCCCACCCTCATTTTCTTTCTCCCTCTCTCACTACCTCCCACCCTCATTCTCTCTTTCTTTTTCCCTCTCTCACTACCTCCCACTTTCTTTCTTTCTTTCTTTCTCCCTCTCTCACTACCTCCCACTCTCTTTCTTTCTCCCTCTCTCTCACTACCTCCCACACTCTTTTTCTTTCTCCCTCTCTCTCACTACCTCCCACACTCTTTCTTTCTCCCTCTCTCTCACTACCTCCCACACTCTTTCTTTCTCCCTCTCTCTCACTACCTCCCACACTCTTTCTTTCTCTTTCTTTCTCCCTCTCTCTCACTACCTCCCACACCCTTTCTCTCTTTCCTTTCTTTCCTCTCTTTCGCTCTCTCTCTCTCTCTCTCTCTCTCTCCTCTTTCTTTCTCTCCCTCCCTCCCCCACTCCCTGTCCCACATTAACTTGAATTTGAGTAAAGATGTAATGATGGCGCGTGAGAAATAAAGTGACGGTCAGCCGTAAATCCACCAGAAATGAAATGAGACTAATTGTGCCATTAAGGTTATTTCCCTCGCTCTCTCATCTCTATCTTTCTCTCCCCCCTCCCTGTCCCATATTACCCTTGAATTTGAGTAAAGATGTAATGGCGGCGCGTGGGAGTCAAAGTGGTGGCCGGCCGTAAATCCACCAGAAATGAGACTAATTGTACCATTAAGATTTTAGACTCTGCACATTTCTCACTGTAAATTGTCCGGGGGTCTGGGTGTTGGGAAGAGCTTTCGGGATGAAAGGCGCTGAGTCGGCGGGACGGTCTGAGGGGAGAGCAGTGATAAAAGTACTCTCTCAGCTTCACGGGATGTCTTAAGTGCGTTCTAAGGACACAGCTCCTAAGTACCTCTGGCTGAGATTGGCTAGGCCACCACAAGTTTTGGGGTGTGTGTATGTTTGCGTAAAACAGCCAGGTTGTCTTGACACCAGTTCTCTTTTGATCTGAGAGGGATGTGGGATTGTACTCTAGTAATAAACTTAGAGGGAGATATATTATTTCTTGAGTACAATCCCACATCGCTCTCAGATCAAAAGAGAACTCTGGTGTCAAGAGAGGGTATATATACATACATATACACGCACAAAATTCTCAGTCAGACAAGGTTGGTCTTGAACGTGCTTCTAGCCAAAGTGCTTCTACACCTGCATTGCTTGCTGTTTGGGGTTTTAGGCTGGGTTTCTGTACAGCACTTTGAGATATCAGCTGATGTACGAAGGGCTATATAAATACATTTGATTTGATTAGAAGCACCTAATGTGACAACATAGCTCCAGTTGTTCCTTTACATTTCTCCTAAAACAATGGGGCCCCAATTCAATCTATTGCAGTTAAAGGAAACTGCACTGCAGGGTCACTCCTCAATACAACTGCAGTACATTAGAATGTCTGGAACACAAATGTGTGTTTCTCCAGGGGTTTGGCGATTGCTCCATCCTCCCAGAAGTCCTTGGACATAAGGAGGACGAAACCGAGCTGATCCTGGACAGTGGCATTCTCGCGCTGTGTCTCACCTCTGATCCCTGCCTTGACCCCACTCCCACCTTGACCTCTAAGACTTTTAACCCCACCCCAACTCCTACTCCTGACCAGCATCCTCCCTCCAGGAGAGGAGAGGGAAATGGTAGTGGATGAAGAGGAAGAGGAGGACGTGGTGGATGTGAATGGTCGAGAGGGGCAAACCGTGGATTCCTACCCCAGAAAACCTCCACCGTCGTGGGGAGAGTGGGAGAGGGTCAACAGAGCCCCCCCCAGTCCTCTCTGGAGCTCAGGAGCAGGTGAATGCTCTACTCCTCTGCAGTATTGTGCCTTGGCAAGTCAGACGACAGATGTCTGGCTTCCACCTCTACATCAGTGCTGGCCAACAGGGGGCAGCAGTGTGTGCAGACTTACTCCAGCCTAGCTGGAACACACCAGACTTTAGTCAATCTCTCAAATCAAATCAAAGTTTATTTGTCACGTGCGCCAAATACAACAGTTGTAGGTAGACCTTACAGTGAAATGCTTATTTACAGGCTCTAACCAATAGTGCAAAAAAGGTATTAGTTGAACAATAGGTAGGTAAAGAAATAAAAACAACAGTAAAAAGACAGTGAAAAACAGTAGTGAGGCTATATACAGTAGAGGCTATATACAGTAGCGAGGCTCTATACAGTAGCGAGGCTCTATACAGTAGAGGCTATATACAGTAGCGAGGCTATATACAGTAGCGAGGCTATATACAGTAGCGAGGCTATATACAGTAGCGAGGCTATATACAGTAGAGGCTATATACAGTAGAGGCTATATACAGTAGAGGCTATATACAGTAGCGAGGCTCTATACAGTAGCGAGGCTCTATACAGTAGAGGCTATATACAGTAGCGAGGCTATATACAGTAGCGAGGCTATATACAGTAGAGTCTATATACAGTAGCGAGGCTCTATACAGTAGCGAGGCTCTATACAGTAGCGAGGCTATATACAGACACCGGTTAGTCAGGCTGATTGAGGTAGTATGTACATGTAGATATGGTTAAAGTGACTATGTATATATGATGAACAGAGAGTAGCAGTAGCGTAAAAGAGGGGTTGGTGGGTGGGACACAATGCAGATAGCCCGGTTAGCCACTGTGCGGGAGCACTGGTTGGTTAGGCCAATTGAGGTAGTATGTACATATATACATGAATGTATAGTTAAAATGACTGTGGATATATGATGAACAGAGAGTAGCAGCAGTGTAAAAGATGGTTTGGGAGGCACACAATGCAAATAGTCCGGGTAGCCATTTGATTACCTGTTCAGGAGTCTTATGGCTTGGGGGTAAAAACTGTTGAGAAGCCTTTTTGTCCTTGACACTCCGGTACCGCTTGCCATGCGGTAGTAGAGAGAACAGTCTATGACTGGGGTGGCTGGGGTCTTTGACAATTTTTAGGGCCTTCCTCTGACACCGCCTGGTGTCGAAGTCCTGGATGGCAGACAGCTTTGCCCCAGTGATCTACTGGGCTGTTCGCACTACCCTCTGTAGTGCCTTGCGTTCGAAGGCCGAGCAATTGCCGTACCAGGCAGTGATGCAACCAATCCAGGATGCTCTCGATGTTGCAGCTGTAGAACCTTTTGAGGATCTCAGGCCCCATGCCAAATCTTTTTAGTTTCCCGAGGGGGAATAGGCTTTGTCGTGTCCTCTTCACGACCGTCTTGGTGTGTTTGGACCATTCTAGTGTGTTGTTGATGTGGACACCAAGGAACTTGAAGCTCTCAACCTGCTCCACTACAGCCCCGTCGATGAGAATTGGGTCGTGCTCAGTTCTCCTTTTCCTGTAGTCCACAATAATCTCCTTTTAGTCTTGGTTATGTTGAGGGATAGGTTGGTATTCTGGCACCACCCGGCCAGGTGTCTGACCTCCTCCCTATACGCTGTCTCGTTGTTGTCGGTGATCAGGCCTACCACTGTTGTGTCGTCTGCAAACTTAATGATGGTGTTGGAGTTGTGCCTGGCCATGCAGTCGTGGGTGAACAGGAAGTACAAGAAGGGACTGAGCACGCACCCC
The DNA here is from genome assembly GCF_018296145.1 of Oncorhynchus tshawytscha. Taxonomy (NCBI): domain Eukaryota; kingdom Metazoa; phylum Chordata; class Actinopteri; order Salmoniformes; family Salmonidae; genus Oncorhynchus; species Oncorhynchus tshawytscha. Next base: position 13,215,930 of record NC_056434.1, on the reverse strand, counting down.
TGAGGGGCTCCAGTGTTGAGGATCAGCGTGGCAGATGTGTTGCTACCTACCCTCACCACCTGGGGACGGCCCGTCAGGAAGTCCAGGATCCAGTTGCAGAGGTGTTTAGTCCCAGGATCCTTAGCTTAGTGATGTGCTTTGAGGGTACTATGTTGTTAAACGAAGACCACCATTGTTTATTGGGTCAGTATTATATTAAACATGTTACTGCTATACATTCACAGTGCTGACCGTTGTTATTTAGGGAGAAGGTGGTGGGAGTGTGGCTGGGGACAGGATGAAACCATTTTGTCTTGCCATCTTGACAGGTGAAGGAGGACGGTGGAGATGGTACTGTGGAGAAGCTGGAGTCCAGAGCCCTCTTTGATCAGCTCTCTCTAGGTCAGTCTGTGAATTCCTGGGTGGAGACTGGGGACAGCGAGGCGGATTCAGACTCCAGAAACGGAAGATCAGAACTCATCCTCACAGACACAGAGTTAGTACCGCTCTTCTTCGGAATACCAATATTGGTTTAAATGTTTTACAAAATAACAACACTCAATCCAAAAAATATTAGTCACATGCTTTGTAAACTGCAGCTGTAGACTAACAGTGAAAAGCTTACTTATGGGCCTTCCTAACAATGCAGAGAGAAAGAAAATAGATAAATAATAGAAAATTAAAACCACGTAATAATAAACACACAATGAGTAATGATAACGTGGCTATATTCCGGCGCCGACAGAGATGGCCGCCTCGCCTCGCGTTCCTAGGAAACTATGCGGTATTTTGCAGTATAAGGTACTTGTTGTGAAATTGTATGTGACATTTGATTTGGTACAAGTACCGAGTCGATGTGCAGGGGTACCAGGTAATTGAGGTAGATATGTACATATAACTAGGAATAAATTGACAAGGCAACAGGATTGATAATAAACAGTAGCAGCAGCGTATGTGATGAGTCAAAGTGCAAAAATGGTGTGCAAATAGGGTCAATGCAGTTAGTCCGGGTAGCTATATGGTTAACTATTTAGTGGTCTTATGGCTTGAGGGTAGAAGCTGTTCAGGGTCCTGTTGGTTCCACACTTGGTGCATCGGTACCGTGCAGTAGCAGAGAGAACAGTCTATGACCAGGGTGGCTGGAGTCTTTGACCATTTTTAGAGCCTTCCTCTGACACCGCCTGGTATCGAGGTCCTGGATGGCAGGAAGCTTGGCCCCAGTGATGTACTGGGCCGTACACACTACCCTCTGTAGTGCCCTGCGGTTGGATGCCAAGCAGTTACCATACCAAGCGGTGATGCAGCCAGTCAAGATGCTCTTGATGGTGCAGCTGTAGAACATTTTGAGGATCTGAGGGACCAAGACAAATCTTTTCAGTCTCCTGAGGGGCCTCCTTGTTGAGGGTCAGCGTGGTTGAGGTGTTCAGTCCCAGGGTCCTTGGACACACGTACTCATTCAAGGGTTTTCCTTCATTTTACTATTTTATACATTATTATTCTACAGTGAGGACATCAAAACTATGAAATAACACGTGGAATCATGTAGTAACCAAAAAAGTGTTGAACAAATCCAAATATATTTTAGAATTTAGATTCTTCAAAGTAGCCACACTTTGCCTTGATGACAGCTTTGCACACTCTTGTAATTCTCTCAACCAGCTTCACCTAGAATGCTTTTCCAACAGTCTTGAAGGAGTTCCCACATATGCTGAGCACTTGTTGGCTGCTTTTCCTTCACTCTGCGGTTCAACTCATCCCAAACCATCTCCGTTGAGTAGGGGTTGGGTGATTGTGGAGGCCAGGTCATCTGATGCAGCACTCCATCACTCTCCTGCTTGGTAAAATAGCCCTTACACAGCCTGGAGTTTTGTGTCATTGTCCCTAGATAAATCACAGTGTCACCAGCAAAGCACCATCACAACACCACCTCCATGCTTGACGGCGGGAACCACACATGCGGAGATCATCCTTTCACCTACACTGCGTCTCACAAAGACGTAATCTCACATTACGACTCATCAGACCAAAGGACAGAGTTGCACCGGTCTAATGTCCATGGCTCAAGTTTCTTGGCCCAATAAAGTCTCCTCTTATTATTGGTCTTCGTTAGTAGTGGTTTCTTTGCAGCAATTCGACCATGAAGGCCTGATTCACACAGTCTCCTCCTGAACAGTTGATTTTGAGATGTCTGTTACTTGAACTCTGTGAAGCATTTATTTGGGCTACAATCTGAGGTGCAGTTAACTCTAATGAACTTATCCTCTGCAGAAGAGGTAACTCTGGGTCTCTGGGCTTCCTTTCCTGTGGAGGTCCTCATGAGACAATTTCATCATAGCACTTGATGGTTTTTGCCACTGCACTTGAAGAAACTTTAAAAGTTCTTGACATTTTCTGTACTGACTGACCTTCATGTCTTAAAGTAATGATGGACTGTCGTTTCTCTTTGCTTATTTGAGCTGTTCTTGCCATAATATGGACTTGATCTTTAACTAAATAGGGCTATCTTCTGTATACCACCCCTACCTTGTCACACCACAACTGATTGGCTCAAATGCATTAAGATGGAAAGAAATTCCACAAATTAACAAGGCACACCTGTTAATTGAAATGCATTCCAGGTGAATACCTCATGAAGCTGGTTGTGAGAATGCTAAGAGTGGGCAAAGCGTGGCTACTATATAAAATATATGTATTTGTTTAACACTTTTTGTTGACTACATGATTTGGTATGTAGTATGTCATAGTTTTGATGTCTTCACTATTATTCTACAATGTAGAAAATAGTCAAATGAAAGAAAAACCCTTGAATGTGTAGGTGTGTCCAAACCTTGACTGATACTGTATATCATCCATGTCTTTTTTTCAGCCACGACTCCGTGAAACAGTTCTTCAGGTCCCGTTGATAGGATAGTCTCGACCGGAGCTTGTTCAGTACGTTTGCCAAATGAACGGAAGGTAGAGGCAAATGATTTATGTGTCAGGGTGCCCGTACGTCGGCCTCTTTTACGCCAACACTTCCTTTTAGGGAAAGCTTCTGGCCTTCAGAAAAGCTGTTCGGTGGAAACATGCACAAAAACTACAAATCTAAAAGTTTGAAATGACAAAATGAATAGAATGTAATCTAGCTTGTTTAGTGTCATTTATATCAGACAGTGGGTTGAGTAAGAGTTACATGTCATTACATTAATTCTCAAAAATGTAGTTGATCTGCTCATTCTCTGGCTCTCTAGTAGGCTTGGCGCCCCCTCTGCTGGTAACATGATGGTATAGCAGGCAGTGACGTTGCCTGAGTCAGTCATACATACAGTTTATCTGAACCATGATCTGAAAATACAGGATTGGACAGTGTTTCCCAACTTGTTTTTGCACTAACACTAACAAACCTGATTCAAATCAAATGTGTTTTGTCACGAACCGGCTCAAAGCCCGTAACAAAGGGAGACAACGTGGAGATAAGGAGTAACAAAATATATATTTATTAACTAAAGCAACTAAGGAAAATATACAATGGTGTGAGTGTTTTGCATGCATGAATGTGATA
>NC_056434.1:13197410-13207410 GCF_018296145.1 Oncorhynchus tshawytscha | reverse complement strand
CAGTCTCACTCATGTCCATAACAGTCTCACTCATGTCCATAACAGTCTCACTCATGTCCATAACAGTCTCACTCATGTCCATAACAGTCTCACTCATGTCCATAACAGTCTCACTCATGTCCATAACAGTCTCACTCATGTCCATAACAGTCTCACTCACGTCCATAACAGTCTCACTCACGTCCATAACAGTCTCACTCACGTCCATAACAGTCTCACTCACGTCCATAACAGTCTCACTCATGTCCATAACAGTCTCACTCATCTCCATAACAGCCTCACTCATGTCCATAACAGTCTCACTCATCTCCATAACAGCCTCACTCATGTCCATAACAGTCTCACTCATGTCCATAACAGTCTCACTCATGTCCATAACAGTCTCACTCATGTCCATAACAGTCTCACTCATGTCCATAACAGTCTCACTCATGTCCATAACAGTCTCACTCATCTCCATAACAGCCTCACTCATGTCCATAACAGTCTCACTCATGTCCATAACAGTCTCACTCACGTCCATAACAGTCTCACTCATGTCCATAACAGTCTCACTCACGTCCATAACAGTCTCACTCACGTCCATAACAGTCTCACTCATGTCCATAACAGCCTCACTCATGTCCATAACAGTCTCACTCATGTCCATAACAGTCTCACTCATCTCCATAACAGTCTCACTCATGTCCATAACAGTCTCACTCATGTCCATAACAGCCTCACTCATGTCCATAACAGTCTCACTCATGTCCATAACAGTCTCACTCATGTCCATAACAGTCTCACTCACGTCCATAACAGTCTCACTCATGTCCATAACAGTCTCACTCATGTCCATAACAGTCTCACTCACGTCCATAACAGTCTCACTCATGTCCATAACAGTCTCACTCATGTCCATAACAGTCTCACTCATGTCCATAACAGTCTCACTCATGTCCATAACAGTCTCACTCATGTCCATAACAGTCTCACTCATGTCCATAAGAGTCTCACTCATCTCCATAACAGCCTCACTCATGTCCATAACAGCCTCACTCATGTCCATAAGAGTCTCACTCATCTCCATAACAGTCTCACTCATGTCCATAACAGCCTCACTCATGTCCATAAGAGTCTCACTCATCTCCATAACAGTCTCACTCATGTCCATAACAGCCTCACTCATGTCCATAAGAGTCTCACTCATCTCCATAACAGCCTCACTCATGTCCATAACAGTCTCACTCATGTCCATAACAGCCTCACTCATGTCCATAACAGTCTCACTCATGTCCATAAGAGTCTCACTCATCTCCATAACAGCCTCACTCATGTCCATAACAGCCTCACTCATGTCCATAAGAGTCTCACTCATCTCCATAACAGTCTCACTCATGTCCATAACAGCCTCACTCATGTCCATAAGAGTCTCACTCATCTCCATAACAGTCTCACTCATGTCCATAACAGTCTCACTCATGTCCATAACAGCCTCACTCATGTCCATAACAGTCTCACTCATCTCCATAACAGTCTCACTCATGTCCATAACAGTCTCACTCATGTCCATAACAGTCTCACTCATCTCCATAACAGCCTCACTCATGTCCATAAGAGTCTCACTCATCTCCATAACAGTCTCACTCATGTCCATAACAGTCTCACTCATGTCCATAACAGCCTCACTCATGTCCATAACAGTCTCACTCATCTCCATAACAGTCTCACTCATGTCCATAACAGCCTCACTCATCTCCATAACAGCCTCACTCATCTCCATAACAGTCTCACTCATGTCCATAACAGTCTCACTCATGTCCATAACAGTCTCACTCATGTCCATAACAGTCTCACTCATGTCCATAACAGCCTCACTCATGTCCATAACAGTCTCACTCATGTCCATAACAGTCTCACTCATGTCCATAACAGCCTCACTCATGTCCATAACAGTCTCACTCATGTCCATAAGAGTCTCACTCATCTCCATAACAGTCTCACTCATGTTCATAAGAGTCTCACTCATGTCCATAACAGCCTCACTCATGTCCATAACAGTCTCACTCATCTCCATAACAGTCTCACTCATGTCCATAACAGCCTCACTCATCTCCATAACAGCCTCACTCATCTCCATAACAGTCTCACTCATGTCCATAACAGTCTCACTCATGTCCATAACAGTCTCACTCATGTCCATAACAGTCTCACTCATGTCCATAACAGCCTCACTCATGTCCATAACAGTCTCACTCATGTCCATAACAGCCTCACTCATGTCCATAACAGTCTCACTCATGTCCATAACAGCCTCACTCATGTCCATAAGTCTCACTCATGTCCATAACAGTCTCACTCATGTCCATAACAGCCTCACTCATCTCCATAACAGTCTCACTCATGTCCATAACAGTCTCACTCATGTCCATAACAGTCTCACTCATGTCCATAACAGTCTCACTCATGTCCATAACAGCCTCACTCATGTCCATAACAGTCTCACTCATGTCCATAACAGTCTCACTCATGTCCATAACAGCCTCACTCATCTCCATAACAGCCTCACTCATGTCCATAACAGTCTCACTCATGTCCATAACAGTCTCACTCATGTCCATAACAGTCTCACTCATGTCCATAACAGTCTCACTCATGTCCATAACAGTCTCACTCATGTCCATAACAGTCTCACTCATGTCCATAACAGCCTCACTCATGTCCATAACAGTCTCACTCATCTCCATAACAGCCTCACTCATGTCCATAACAGTCTCACTCATGTCCATAACAGTCTCACTCATGTCCATAACAGTCTCACTCATGTCCATAACAGCCTCACTCATGTCCATAACAGTCTCACTCATCTCCATAACAGCCTCACTCATCTCCATAACAGTCTCACTCATGTCCATAACAGCCTCACTCATGTCCATAACAGCCTCACTCACGTCCATAACAGCTGGATACCAAATTCAATTTATCAGCTCATCTTTGTCCGTTGGAATAGGAGATCACATACTAGTTCAATCGGGATTCGTTACTCTGAAATCTCTATCATTTCCCCTTTGGCAACGGTCTGTATTCATAGTGTCTCAGAGTAGGAGTGCTGATTTCAGGTTAGTTTTGCCTTTTTAGATCATCATGAATAATATCACATGAACACACAGGGAAGCTGATCCTAGAACAGCACTCGTACTCTGAGATGCTTGATACATACGATCCCTGTTAAGGTATGAGGTTTATTGCAGAGTAAATGATGTACATTGAATGGTTATACATACCCACTAGCCGCACATATTGTAGGAGGGAACATTTCTACCTGGGGAACCTAAAGGGTTGTGTTATTTCCAGTGCTACTGTATAAACAGAGGGAATAAGTTGCAAAAATGTCTTGCCATGTCATATCCTCACGCGGGTACATACATAATAATAATACAGTATCAAAACTGAACAAAGTATCGTACTGCACTACCAATATCCCAACTGGTACAGTAAAGTGGTTGATTCATTTATGAATGGATAGATTGATTGATATACCTAATGGTTGATGTGTTCTCCTCTAGCTCGGTGCATTTGATTGGCACAGAGAGGAGAAAGAGGAGGGGCCAGGGAGGAGGACGACACAGGTAGGACAACAGAACTCGCTGTAGAGCCACAGTCAACACACACACATTCTACATTCACCATCACCTCAGGTTGTTATTTAAAGTGTCTCATGGGGGACAAACATAATTAACCAAACCCAGAATCGGTCAGGAAACACCCCTCCGAGACCGAAATATAGTTTTTCTAATGAGCAACAGAAAAACACATGTTCCAATCGACGTGTTCAGTCACTCTTTAACCTTTCGTTAACCGGGAAAAGACCCTTGGGGTCAGAAACCTCTCTTGCAAGGGGGAGCTGGCAAGAGGTCAGTAGGAAGCAGTCAGCGTGTAGATACAGAACAGGTGAACGTACAGGGACAATACATTAAAATCAATTAGTGGTTAACAACATCTTGGCGTATGCTCTCAGTGATCTACCTGAGAGGGAGGAGGGGAGAGGAGACCCTGCCTTCAGTCACTGGGGACCCCCACGCAGGTAAGGGCTGTGTCCATGTGTGTCCATTTGTCTGTCTGGATGTGTCCAAGTGGATACTGACAAAAGTATCTTTTTTTAATGAAACATTTAACAGATTCACTAAATTCACCTTGTTTTTTGGGTCACGGTTTGTTTTTAGTTTATCGGGTACAGAAGGACTGGGGAAATAATCATTATCAAACGTGTAGTTTGGAACCTGGACGATCATTTCTCACAGTTAAAAGAAATGTCAAACTCCAGACCCACCTAATAGAGAGCAATGTGATCATAACTGCAGTGGTTGTGTGTGTACCTGGACCTGTGTGAGTGTGTGTGGGGTAGTGTGCAGGGCCATAACCAGGGTTTGTGTTTTAGTGTTATTAGATGGACTGAGGTGAATGAACCTACAGCAGCCAAGGTCATAATGGCTGGTGTTTTTAAAGAACACCAAATAGAATTTGGATGTTTTTTTATTATATAGAAATGCAGTAAATGAGCTTCAACTTTCCAAAAAGGTGGTGGAAGAAGGTTCCCCCAGCATTTTTTGGTGGAAAGTTTAAACTAATTTACTTCATTTCTATACAATAAAAACATTCAAATTCTATTTGGAGAACAGCAAAACAAGCATTAACACCAGCCATTATGACCTTGGCTGCTGTAGGTTCATTCACCGCAGTCCATCTACAAACACACAGCCTATTAGCTACACAATTGTAATGTTATACCTCTGAAAGGATGGAAATATGACAATGATTCACACTGACACATAGTATCAGCGACGAATTGAAAACGTAGGACATTTTTTGGAACTAGTGTTTGCGTGTTTATTGCATTTTAATGTCAGGCCTATAAGGAAGATGGGTCAATGGGAGATGTTCATATATGAAACATATCTTATGTGTTTCAGTTCCTAACTTGTTTGATAAGATTAGTACAGATTTTCTCAGGGGTCCCCACATGGGGCCACGACCTCCAGTTTGGGAACCACGGTACTAACTTTTCCCTCTGCTCCCTCCCTCCCTCCTGCGTGCGTCCCGCCTCAGCCTCACCACTGAGCACCACATCATCACTGTCTTCCTCAGTAGCCTACTCTCTGTAAAGCAAAGTTATTGTGTGAATTTAGTAGCGTATTTTTGCTCCTGCTGAGGTAGGCTCCGTTTAACGTTAGCTTTTGCTTCTTGCGTCATTTCTAGCTGGCTAGGTAATATTAGCCAGAGCCCTGCCGACAGACCCACCTGACTGACTGACATATCTATAAGCTTGTGCACTCATTGTCCGAGTGTCGTTATTTGTTTGTGTGGGGGTTGTCTGTTAGACACTGCAGGAGTCGCTGGATCGTTTTAAAATGGCCTTATGTCCGGCATTTCGCAAACACAGCAGCGTCTCTAAGTTTGTTCCTGGTCGGCTCTCAGCCTGTGCCACGAGAGGGCAGAGTTAGCCGTTTGAGAGTGTGGTGAATGTGCTTTTAAAAACATAATGGCATATCTGGGGACGCAGGCAAACATAATGAGCAAACCACTGTTCATGATTCCACTGGTACACATAGAGGCAGGTGAACATAATGAACAAACCACTGTTCATGATTCCACTGGTACACAGAGGCAGGCAAACATAATGAGCAAACCACTGTTCATGATTCCACTGGTACACATAGAGGCAGGTGAACATAATGAACAAACCACTGTTCATGATTCCACTGGTTTTTGAAAGAAAAGCACATTTTTTGTTCACTAAAATAGCATCATATTGATCATAAATACAGTGTAGACATTGTTAATGTTGTAAATGACTGGAATATGGAATATCTACATAGGCGTACAGAGGCCCATTATCAGCAACCATCACGCCTGTGATCCAATGGCACGTTGTGTTAGCTAATTCAAGTTTATAATTTTAAAAGCTAATTGATCATTAGAAAACCCTTTTGTAATTATGTTAGCACAGCTGAAAACTGTTGTGCTGATTAAAAAAGCAATGAAACTGGGCTTCTTTAGACTAGTTGAGTATCTGGAGCATCAGCATTTGTGGGTTTCGATTACAGGCACAAAATGGCCAGAAACAAATAACTTTCTTCTGAAACTCGTCAGTCTATTCTTGTTCTGTGAAATTAAGGCTATTCCATGTGATAAATTGCCAAGAAACTGAAGATCTGGTACAACACTGTGTACTCCTCCCTTCACAGAAGCTGAGTTTATATACATACAGTACCAGTCAAAAGTTTGAACACACCGACTCATTCCAGGGTTTTTCTTTATTTTTACTATTTTCTAGATTGCAGAATAATAGTGAAGACATCAAAACCATGAAATAACACATATGGAATCATGTAGTAACCAAAAAAGTGTTAAACAAGTCTAAATATATTTTATATTTGAGATTCTTCAAAGTAGCCACCCTTTACCTTGATGACAGCTTTGCACACTCTTGGCATTCTCTCAACCAGCTTCGTGAGGAAGTCACCTGAATGCATTTCAATTAACACGTATGCCTTGTTAAAAGTTAATTTGTGGAATTTCTTTCCTTCTTAATGTGTTTGAGCCAATCAGCTGTGTTGTGACAAGGTAGGGGTGGTATACAGAAGATAGCCCTATTTGGTAAAAGACCGAGTCCATATTATGGCAAGAACAGCTCCAATAAGCAACGAGAAATGACAGCCCTTCATTACTTTAAGACATGAAGGTCAGTAAAACTTTTAAAGGTTCTTCAAATGCAGTCACAAAAATGAGGACTGATGAGGACTGCCACAGGAAAGGAAGACCCAGAGTTACCTCTGCTGCAGAGGATAAGTTCATTAGAGTTACCTGGCTCTCATGAGGACCGCCACAGGAAAGGAAGACCCAGAGTTACCTCTGCTGCAGAGGATAAGTTCATTAGAGTTACCTGGCTCTCATGAGGGCCGCCACAGGAAAGGAAGACCCTGCTTCGCACATGCTTTTTCAGTTCTGCCCACAAATGTTCTATAGGATTGAGGTCAGGGCTTTGTGATGGCCACTCCAGTACCTTGACTTTGCTGTCCTTAAGCCATTTTTCCACAACTTTGTAAGTATGCTTGGGGTCATTGTCCATTTGGAAGACCCATTTGCGAGCAAGCTTTAACTTCCTGACTGATGTCTTGAGACGTTGCTTCAATATATCCACATAATTTTCCTCCCATTTTGTGAAGTTCACCAGTCCCTCCTGCGGCAAAGCACCCCCTACAACATGATGCTTCCACCCCCTTGCTTCACGGTTGGGTTGATGTGCTTTGGCTTGCAAGCCTCCCCCTTTTTCCTCCAAACATAACGATGGTCATTATGGCCAAACAGTTCAATTTTCATCAGACCAGATTTCTCCAAAAAGTGTGATCTTTGTCCCCATGTGCAGTTGCAAACCGTAGTCTGGCTTTTTTATGGTGTTTTTGGAGTAGTGGCTTCTTCCTTGCTGAGCTGCCTTTCAGGTTATGTCGATATAGGACTCGTTTTACTGTGGATATAGATACTTTTGTACCTGTTTCCTCCAGCATCTTCACAATGTCTTTGGCTGTTGTTCTGGGATTGATTTGCACTTTTCGCACCAAAGTACGTTCATCTCTAGGAGACCAAATGCATCTACTACCTGAGCGGTATGTTTATACTTGCGTACTATTGTTTGTTCAGATGAACGTGGTACCTTCTGGTGTTTGGAAATTGCTCTTAAGGATGAACCAGACTTGTGGAGGTCTACAATTCTTTTTTTGAGGTCTTGGCTGATTTCTTTTGATTTTCCCATGATGTCAAGCAAAGAGGCACTGACTTTGAAGGTAGGCCTTGAAATACATCCACAGGTACACCTCCAATTGACTCAAATGATGTCACTTAGCCTATCAGAACCTTCTAAAGCCATGACATCATTTTCTGGAATTTTTCAAGCTGTTTAAAGGCACAGTCAACTTAGTGCATGTAAACTTCTGACCCACTGGAATTGTGACACAGCGAATTATAAGTGAAATAATCTTTCTGTAAACAATTGTTGGAAAACTGACTTGTGTCATGCAAAAAAGTAGATCTAACCGACTTGCCAAAATTATAGTTTGTTAACAAGAAATTTGTGGAGGGGTTGAAAATGAGTTTTAATGACTCCCACATAAGTGTATGTAAACTTCCGACTTCAACTGTATATACATTGTCATTTTTTTTAATTATACATTTTTCTGAGGTCAGAGACTCGTCCTCATAATAGCTGGGCCATGGTTGTGTGTGTGCCTGTCTCATCCCGAGAGCAGTCATGACTCATGAACACTTTAATGAGCTGTTCTGCTACATAATGGATGTAGGCGGGATGCCTGAGTAATGGAGATCACAGGATTTGTGTGTGTGTGTCTGTGTGTGTGTACGTGCGTCTGTCTCTCTGTGTAAATGTGTATGTGCATCTGTCTCTTTCTCTGTGTGTGTGTGTGTGTGTGTGTGTGTGTGTGCATCTGTCTCTTTCTCTCTGTGTGTGTGTGTGTCTGTCTGTTTGTGTGTGTGTGTGTGTGTGTGTGTGTGTGTGTGTGTGTACGTGCATCTGTCTCTTTCTCTCTCTGTGTGTGTGTGTGTGCGTTTTCACTCGTCTGTGTGTGAACTTACCCTGGCATGTGCCCACGTGCTTCCAGAGTGGAGGTGTGGCAGGAGGATTGCGAGTCTCTTGGCATCAGCATCGTGGGCGGGCACAGCGTCATCACAAGACTGAAGAATGGAGAGGAACTCAAGGGCATCTTTATCAAACAGGTGACGCCGTGCTGACATTCTCCCTCCCTCGACTTTGAAGCCTTATACCAAAACAAGTGGTATCATATCCTGTTTAGATCTTGTTTAAATCCCAGAATGTAGCTTTACATCTTTATATTCGTTCAGAAATGTATCATAACTTGTATGTTTTTATTTCATTAATGAATTGAATGAATGAAATAAATGACAGGTACTGCCGGAGAGCCCAGCGGGACGCACTCGCTCCCTCAAGACTGGAGACAAGATAGTGCAGGTGAGGAGGAGATAACGCTAGCACAATGCTATAGCAGTGACACAGCATTGATACAGGAATGATACAGGAATGCTAATTCAACACTGTAGCAACGCTAGAGGAACACTACTTACGACACCATGTCTATGCTACAGAAACGCAAACCGCAAATTCCAGACAGGTTGGTGACCTCTGTTGTATCCTCTCCCCCCACCCCCTCTCTCCCTATCTCTCTCTCTCCCCACCCCCTCTCTCCCCCTCCCTCTCTCTCTCTCGCTCTCTCTCACTCTCTTTTTCTCTCCCCCTCTTTCGCTCTCTCTCTCACTCTCTTTTTCTCTCTCTCTCCCCTCTTTCGCTCTCTCTCTCTCTCTCTTTTCCTCTCTCTCTCTCTCTCTCTCTTTCTCTCTCTCTCTCTCACTCTTTCTCTCTCCCTCTCTCTCTCTCTCTCTCACTCTTTCTCTCTCCCTCTCTCTATCCCTCTCTCTCTCTCACTCTTTCTCTCTCTCTCTCTCACTCTTTCTCTCTCTCACTCTTTCTCTCTCCCCTCTCTCTCTCCTCTCTCTCTTTCTGGCATGTTCTCTCTCTTTTGACCCCTTTTCTTACTCTTTCCTCTTTCCATCTCTATCCCCTTCCTCATCTCTTCTCTCTCTTTCTCCTATCCTCTCTCTCTCTTTATCCTCTCTCTCTTTCCCCTCTCCTCTCTCTTCCGCCTCTCTCTCTTCCTCCTCTCTCTCTCTTCCCCCTCTCCTCTCTTTCTGTGTGCGTGTGTGCCTGTGTCTGTCTGTGTATGTTTATGTGTGTGTGTGTGTCAGGTATCAGGTGTGGACCTCCAGAATGCCAGTCATGAGGAGGCAGTCCAGGTCATCAAGACAGCTCCCAGTCCCGTGGTCTTCATCGTTCAGAGCCTCTCTGCCACGCCAAGGGTAAACATACACCCCCCACACACACACATGCAGCACAAATCATGACCCAACCAAATGTATGTTCTATTTTTATATGCCT